>NC_052511.1:38685559-38833059 GCF_014356525.2 Nilaparvata lugens | reverse complement strand
GAATTATTTTGTACTTCATTCCCTGATGGCATAATATTCAGAGATGAATGAGCATAATCAAACAATCTATATAATGTTCAGAGCAGGATTTAGAGGGAGATGTGAAAATTTCCTTTTATTTGCTGAGAATGATGCTTCTTCATAACATATTCAATTATCAAAGGACTCAACATCAACATGAGAGCTAGATAATAGATAATCATCTTCATCAGTGTTCTGCCCTAGGACAGGTCCATACATGATTCCTCTTTCATCTATTCCTCTATGTCCTGTGCGGTTTTCTTCAACATGAAGTATTATCCCTCCTCCCTGACATCATCCACCATCTCCCACCATCCACCATAATAGATCATAGTATTGAATAATATCACCTATAATTTTAGCAACACTCGTCCCTCTCTCCCAGCACCAACCCAATTACAAATAATGCACAAAAACTAAAATTACTTTTTCTTGTTTTGCAGCCCCTCACCCAACCGCCCCAGCAATCGTCCACGCCGTCTCTCAGCCAGCAGCCATCAGTGAACACACTGTCCATAACCACAACAACAACCACAGTTCAACAGGAGAGTCTAGCTGTGTCAGCTGACGTACCAGCCGCGCATGCGCAAACGCAATCAGCTGTTGTAGCGACACCGCTTCAAGGTCAACAGGCGGATATGACTGACATGTCAACGCCGATGTTGAGCCAACAACCGGAAATGACAACACCGATGCTGAGTCAGCAAACGGAAATGACGTCAGCGATTGTGGCGACAGTCGCTCCAGTTCAGCTGCACGCTGAGACGCAGTGCGGAAGTGACGACAACGATTCACAGCCGGCCATTGTTGTCGAGAAGAAGTCACAGGTATGTTTGATTCATTCCTATTCTCTAGGCCACACTAAGGCACTATAAAGACGCACTATAAAAAGGTCTTTAGTGTGCCCTAGGCTACACTAAATTACTCAACAAAAATATAGATTTTGATGGAAGTAGTCCTGGATTGTTACAAATTGCTGACAAATAGAATTTACAGATGTGTAAAGGTAGGTTTAGGTCTGTGCGAAAATGCCGTCGTCGACCACGACACAGTGGTAGAATTTCAGATCGGCTAGATTTAAATTTGTCGAAATAACCTAAAACGTGCTGTTCAATTATGTTTTTAATTGGGAGGTTATGTTTATCCTTATAATTGGTAATATGTTGATATTAATCAATTTTTTTCGATAATCTTAGATAATAAACACAAAAATAACGAAAAGTTATTATATTTGATCATATTTTAGCACATTTGAAATTTGAACAATAATGTCATCTGAGATCTGACAACAATGCCTTTCTTCGTTGACGTCGGGATTTTACACAAAAACCAAATCCCATCTTTTGATTAATCTTTATTCTTCTTTTTACTTTCCTTGCCCTACTACCATAGGTAAGGAAAGTATTGCTTTCCAAAAAAAATTAAGGTACCCAAATTTCAAGTTTTCTATACGTTTCAAGGTCCCCTGAGTCCAAAAACATGATTTTTGGGTGTTGGTCTGTGTGTGTGTGTGTGTATGTGTGTATGTCTGTGAACACGATAACTCCATTCCTAATTAACCGATTGACTTGAAATTTTAAACTTAAGATCCTTATACAATGAGGACCCGACAATAAGAAATTCAATAAAAATCAATTCAAGATGGCGGAAAAAATGGCGGATAATTACTAAAAAACCATGTTTTTCACGATTTTCTCAAAAACGGCTCTAACGATTTTCTTCAAATTTATACCATGGATAGCTATTTATAAGCCCTATCAACTGACATGAGTCTCATTTCTAGGAAAATTGCAGGAGCTGCGTAATATTCTTGAGAAAAATGGCGGATAATTACTAAAAAACCATGTTTTTCACGGGTTTCTCGAAAACGGCTCTAACGATTTTCTTCAAATTTATACCATGTATAGCTATTTATAAGCCCTATCAACTGACATGGGTCTCATTTCTAGGAAAATTGCAGGAGCTGCGTAATATTCTCGAGAAAAATGGCGGATAATTACTAAAAAACCATGTTTTTCACGATTTTCTCAAAAATTACTCGACTTATTTATTCCAAATTCATACTCTGTATAGTTATTTGTCAGCTCCATTAACTGGCATGAGTCTCCTTTTTGGGAAACTAATGGGGGGTTCACCCCATCCTTGAGAAATGGACTTTGTAACCTCCTTCTCGTGCATGAGGTAGGTAGGTAGAGCAGTCTATAAAAATAACACATAGTCGAGACATTTCATCTGTAGAACAGCTGTTTTGACGACTTTTAAAAAATGATCGGATTTCACAATTTACACAAAGGAAAAAGTACTCTGAAAACAATTTATTATATACACACATATACAGTAGTCTGATCGTAGTTTCAGATAATTATGTTGCCGCCAATCGTCATTATGTTATTTCTCTAAATTATTGTCGTTTAAGAATGAGGCTCCCAGTTCAATGAGCAAGGAAAGTTGTGTGAGTGTACCACACCAGATTTTTAGTGTAGTTGAGAAGTTGATATTGGAGTAGCCTAATTATTCGTACTGAACAGTACTGATTCATCTTTATTTCGTACTGAACAAAGTCGCTTGACAAATGCATTAAAACAAACTAGAAATTGTCAACCACTGTCCACATTATTGCTTAAACAGTAGTTGACACATCCAGTTTATTTTTATTCATCATGGAGAAATGCCTCAATATCAGAATCACATGTTCAGTACTGTAGCCTACTTTCAATTATGTCTATATGAGGGCCGGTTTCCGAGCTCGGGATTTAGCTAAGTCCTAGACTTTAAACAGCTGGAGTCAGAAAATTGGCTTTCCAAAACGGGTCGCAGCTTTTATAACAGTAATTGTAGTTTTTATTTTCTCATTTCTATAAATTGGAAACGTTTTTCCTTGACGAAATTAGACATTCCTAAATAATTCAAAATAGCTGAAACTTTACACTATCTTCTCTTATATTTTATTTTGTGTTCAATTTTCTAGTTTTTCGAAATTTAATTGAAACGTGACTATGACAATGACTGCGACTACGCCCCGTTTTGGAAAACCAATTTTCTGACTCCAACTGTTTAAAGTCTAGGACTTAGCTAAATCCCGAGCTCGGAAACCGGCCCTAAATCCTAATTAGCTATTATAGTGAGGTCCACGTTATAATGACAGTATTTGCTCAACTTTGGAATTGCTATCCTTGTCTATCATTCGACAAAGCCGGTGGTACTATCCTTTTCTAGGTTCACAACAATGCCAATTATGTTTTTGACAGTGTAGAAATATAATTAATTAATGCAGAGAATCGGCATCGCTATTCTCCTATCTTTATCTACTGTCATTATAACGTGGATCTCACTATAGATATTTAGCTATGCCCTATGTGGTATACTACCATAGAGAAAGGATAAGCGTAAATTTGTTTGTCTCTGATACTACTGTATCAATTGGCTTAGTGGGCAACACCTTTAGATAAACTTGAATTCCCAAGTTAGTTTCCCAATTGAAATAGATCTATTTAAATTTAAAATATTAAAAGATATTCTTTCACTGGTATCTTTTCTTTTGAAAAGATGACTATTTCCCTAAATGTTCATCATGCAGATTGGAACAAATAATTCCATGATAGGCTAAAAGAATAAAATCAAAGTAGTTGTCTGCTGTTGAATCCTATACAGTTTTTGAAGATATCAAATCTGAATCACAACAACTGATTAAGCTTTCTCTGTTGTTTCCAGGGAACGTCACCAGTGTCATCTTTGAACGGATACTCTGGCGATGAAATGGAAGGCACGAGTGATTGCGAAGTGGCCGATGAGTCGCAGGACGCCACTTTCCAAGACGCGGGCAACCAGACAGAATCTCTGTCACCAGTCGCCGACCAAGGACCCGCAACCCCATTGACAACCAACGGCGATTCAGTTGACGCAACTAGTTGCTCAACGGTTGCAGACAAACTCGAAACGATCGGTTGCACAACGGCTGAAACTAGTTTTGCTGGCAAAGTCGAAACTATCATTTGCAAACCCGTTGAAAACAGTTGCTCAACGGTTGCAGACAAGACGGTTGAAAACAGTTGTTCAACTGGTGTCTCAAAACAGTCAACTAGTTGTTCAACGGTTGAAGCAACTGTTGACGACACAATGCAACTGAATGGACTAGAGCTGTTGTCGTACAGCATTGAAAAGTTTGCAAAACGTTCCACGTCTGCAACTGTTGATAATCAAACTGATTGCAATCAAGTTGCTACAGAAAAGGTTGCTTCAACTGATACAGTCAACAGTGCAACGGTGAAAACTGTAAGTAGCACTTTGTTTTATATGTTTTTCACACTGTAGTTTATAGCCTACTGGACACTCTAACATTGGTGATTGATGTATTGATTGATTGATGGGTGGTAGATTGAGCAATTAATTGATGATTAATATAGGTGCACTATTAATTCAACTTCCAAAGCTATCGTAAAATCAAAGATACAGTGGGGGGCTCAGGAGGCCTTAAAACCTACAGAAATAATGAAATTAAGGTAACGTAGTTATGGTTTTGTGAAAGCAATAGGGCAGTAGGGCAAGGGAAGTGAAAATCATCTAATCAGCTCAATATTTACGAATTTATTTACTGGCTTTTTATGATGAAAAAATGAGAACACAGATGTTGTCAATAACATTTTAATTTTGTTTTAAAAAAAGACCATGGTTTCGGGGCTACACCTGCCCCACTCTCAGCTAGACTCAAGCTATTTATGAATCTATTATCCTGTATAAATTTTCATCTAAATGAGCAGTTGTTGGGAACAAACATTTCAAGATTTTTCAATCTATGCTCGTAATACCTATTACTGATCTTTATGTCCGTGAATACAGGAAACAGTTCGTGTACACAGTATTGCATTTTCAAACTCGTGATCCCAATTTTCTCTTGCCTGCTTTTCAAGAAGAAGATGAGATAATTAACTTCACCTACAAAAATTAAAGTTTGTATTAGTAGTGCATCTATTAAGATACTAATTAAATATTTCCCTTATTGTGTGGTTGATTCTATATTTTTTTTCTTGCGAACTCCTCTTTTTTCTTATGTTAGCACCATTCAATCTATCACAATGATAATTCAGTGAAATAGCCTTGTACAAATTGTTATTACGGTGTTTTCAAATTGAATATCCTTATACAATACAAATAATCTTTGAATTCTATTGGAGAATATGGCTGATTGAGGACATCAATTATTCTTCAAGTGTCTACTTAACTTTATTTTCTCAAAAAATCTGGAAAACTCATAATAAATGAGTAACAGGACTTTAAAGCTAAGAGACAGTGATACAAACTTCTTGGAACTGATCAACAGTTGACTGAAATTCTGGGATCATAGAAAGCAGTGATTGTAGCCTAATTTCTATGTGCTTTTATTTTTCTGGTGTTTGGTTTTTACTGCATGAAAATATTCAAGTTTTTCCATATGAAGTTTTTCCATCGGGCTCTTTCCTAGTAAACAGGAAATCGAATCATAATTTAAAAGAGCTCTGTAAGAATGCTGTTTCAAGGGTTTGCTTGGAGGAAGATGGAAATTTATGCTTTTGTACAAACGATTTCTACAACATCGTACAAAACATCTTCACATACATGAAAATGTTGTCATGAATGCTTTCTAGAAAGAAAAAAACATATTTTTGATAGAAATTCGAAATTGTTGTTCAATCATGGACTAGAATGGAATTTAATTGTAATGGAAATTAATGCTCATTGAAGCAAAAACACAAAAATAATACAAATAATTTTTGAAAAATTAGCGAATTTTAATCACGTCATGAGAGAATATGTACTATTTACATGGATCAATTAACCAATTTTTCAATCATATTTGACAAGCTTGATGTACTTGAATTGTGATGAAATGAGTTATTAGAGCATGGAAGATAGAATTTTCCAAATAGATTTGAATGAAATTAAAAGATGATAATTTAAAATTCTGACTTTCATTATCATGGATAACAATTTTTGCTTTCACTCGACCAACCCAAGTCATAATAATTTATGGATAACGAGATGATAATATGAGAATAAAATTGAAGACAGATCCTATTGAGAAAAATAAATGATTTACAAATAATACACGTAAAACAGAATGTATTTTGATCTTCAACTAATGATGAAAATTTCCCTTTGAAACATTGTAGAAAATTCAATGGAAACCGTATCAATTTGAATAAATGCTACCTGTTAAAGGAATAAGAATATGAATCTAAAGACAAATATATACATTTCCATTATAAGTCTCTCAAATATGGAGAGCAATCTTGATATCATACTGAAACATTGGAAATTCGCAATCATTATACTGAAATGCCAATTAAAATTGATGGAATTCGAAAAATATATCGACATTTTATACTTTGAGAGGTGTTTAGTTCATATAATTTCGGACAGACTTTATAATCAGTTTTTTATGAAATGGACAATTGGAGACTGAAATTTGATAATTCATGTGAGAGAAACATGAGACTTGATGGAATAGAAGTTTTTAAATTCAATCAATCGTTCACATCGAAACAAAATCGTTATAAAATTTGATTTTGTGTAACTTAAAAATGGAATAATATAATATTGGAACTCATATTATAATTGTAGAGTGATGATCAAAATGTGGATGTCAGTTTTACTCATGTCTTGAGAAGGAAGCATCAAAAACGTAATAAATGTTATAAAAGCCATAGGCTACTCAAGTTCATTCAATACAAAGTTGTAATTTAAAACTCAAAGTTGAAAAAAATTATTCATTTCATAAGATTCCACGAGTGTTCTTTCATATAGAGAGGTTTCCGACTTTGAAAACCAAAAAAGTAATGAAATGGAATTGAGAATACTATGTTAAGAATTATTGTCCATAGTGATTGCTTTTATTGACTGTGAATTTCATTAATCAACAACTTCTTTCAAGCAATTTCGTGTAAACTCGGCAGTATGGCAAGGTTGAGTGTAAGCAAAATAAAAATCCTACTCGGTGGATTGGTTTGATATTATCCGATTCACATCATATTACCGAAAATACCAGAAAATCGGATAAAAATAGTACCCGGTATAAGAGAAAGAGAAGTAAAAAATATAATAAAAACATCCAAAGTATGGTAAGTAGGGAACTCATGTATATCTATGCCATGAAACTTGCATGGTGTCATCCAGGTTCTAAATCTGTATTATCAACAAAATTGCATGTTTTTGTTTTACAATTTTCATGCTGGATGAAAAGTTTCTATAGATTGATTAGTTGCTATCAATTTGTTGATTGATCAACTTGAATTATTGTTGGTTATTTCGGTAAACTTCTACAAACTTAAATTTCTTAGATGTTCTTATTATCTTTTTAATTCTTCCTCTAAATTGTGGTAGGCCTGCATCTACGGTACGTTCGAAAATATTAAAATAATAATAATACCTTACCTAAATAATAATAGGTAACCCGTGCTACGCAAGGATCTAATTAAAAATTTGACAAACTGAAAACTTGACCTAATCTTTAAGAATTAAAAATAGGCTTATAACCATCTTCGGTAAATCAGGAATCTATAATATGCAAGATTTTAAGTGAATCAGTCCAGTAGGGTTCAGACGTGATGATGCATCATTCCTGATTTTCCTATGCCGTACATGTATAAGCCGATTCTTTCCTTTAATATCTTATAGACTAGCAGGTAGCCCGTGTCGCTGAAGGATCTTATTAAAAAGTTGACAAACTGTAAACTTGAAGGATTTGAAATAGGCCAATAACCATCATTGGTAAATTATTGAGAATCCATACCGTAAAATTTGAAGCTGAATTGCGAAATTTCAAGCTAATCAGTTGTGTAGTTCAGACGTTATGATGCGTCATTCGTGAATTTCCTATCGTTAATAAAAATAGCACAGTTCCCTTTCCCTAACAATATTGCAAAAATATAAAAGAAAATCTAATAATGAATTCATTAAATTAATTTTTTTTATCAAAGTGGTGTGGCACTACTGGAATGACAGATATCGATGTCATTTGTACAATATCGACTCGATATCACCGCAATGTCATTAGGGAATAGAATACTTTCGATTTATCGAATACTGAAAACGAAATTCTCAATATTTATATGTTTAGTAGGTTGCAAGTAGAAAAAACCTCTTAAATATCGTGCAATTATAGCGCAAAAATCATGTTATGAAATTATTGAACAGTCAATATCGATATTATCGGAACGACCGATAATGCAATATCGATAACATCTGAATCAAAATATCGATATCGAAAACCCAACTAAAGTGCAAAGTAACTTTTGCGTAACAAGTTATTACCTGTTAAGATCACGTTTGTGGAATCTTCTACCATTAAGACTTACGAAATGGAGCAAATATTATCCGATGTGAGTTATAATTAGTCTAGAATTACGGTATTTGGTTTATTAGAAATAATATAGGTCTATACAGTAACCAAAACAAAGATTTGATCGTAACCTACCATCTAGATTTGTATCTGCTTTCTTTGAATAAAATAGGCTTCATTTCTCATTGGTATTAGAAGTATTAGTATTACAACTTCAGTAAACTCTTGAAGAGTTTAAGGGTAAAGGAATTACGATATTAGAATCATTAACTTTGATAGGCTCCAAAAACATAACTTTTTGAGAAACAAAATATACGGGAAGTAACTTATAACAGATTACACTGAATCGAAGATTGTAGGCTATAGGCAAAGAATTATTACCTACAAATTCAAATTACAATTAGGCCTATAGGAGTTTTCTCTGCTATAGGCTACCGGCTTTCTTTCAAAACTTTTTTATTGTCCTGACTTGTTTAACAAAATACGGAACTATAATTGAAATCATTTACGAGGAAGTCTTTAAATGAAGATCATCTAATTTTACGAAACCAAACAGTCACGTAAAATTTCAGACACGGATCAGAAAAAGGCCAAGCAATGTAATTTTGAAGGTCGTTGACATTGGTCAGTTGCTGGTAGATGTGAATGCTTTCATGCAATTACATATCTTTGAATTTTAATTTACTGCCCGCTTTTAGTAAGACTCGTAACATAGAGCATTTTTGTTGTCGGTGGGGTAAATAAACGTGAAATTTTTCTTTTAGAGAGGGTGGCCCTGATACTAATTTTGGGAAGTACGTCATTTTCACAGATTTAATGCTAGACCTATTTGTAGCCTTATTGGGTGAGCTGTTTCAGCCAATGACTTCAACCAATCACAGATTTTAAAGTAGCCTACCATCCCCGGAGTTTTGCCGAAGATTTCAGTGATCATATCAGGCTGTAGGCGGCATTCTCATTGATAAACTGATATCAATATCATCACTTTATTAGGTAGGCTACAGATTTTTGTTTCATCCTACTTCAACAGATAAAACTGTCCTATCTGGCCATGTGATTATTTTTTGAATACTGAACATTTAGAATATACTGAATTGAATAATAACGGAAATTTCAATGTTGTCTGTGCTCTATTTCAGGAGATTGAAATGCTCGTGCTGGAAGAGGATCTTAAGGAAAGAGGGGAATCCCTCGCAGTTTCCAAACTGGTGCCAGATGAGCGTGAGGAAGAAACAAAGGACGTTTCAAGTCGTAAATTCGATGGGCTGAGCCTTCTGCTGTCTGCTGTGGAGCACCAGAAGGATGTGGAGCCCGAATTGATATTGAAACCGAAGAAGGTAATAATAATTCATTTTCAATAATTGCTATTTTGGGTAAAAGAGAGGACACGGGGCCGCGCTACCTGTGCACTGGGCTATTGTTCCAAAAAGGTGCATCCTCTAACTCTCGACTAGCATACTTTATTGTCCACTGATTCCGCTTCATTACTCTCAGTGGCCCCGTGTGCTTTCTTGAAGGCAATTTAGCTGGTAACATCAACTTATCTATTACTTTGCACCTTACATCTGTTACTTGTATTTTCTGCAATTACTGAATGTAAATCAGTGATCAAGTACTTGTAATTATTGTATTATTCCCAATGGTTCATTTGATGAAACTCAACTTGCTCACAAGCTGTATACAGACTAACTTGAGTTACATACAATTCGATACTTATTGAACGTACGATTTTTTGGCGTCCTTTCAAATTCTATTAGTTTGAATACAACTTGGCAAACATATGATGTGTATAACGTGTTTGTCAAGTCCCATTCAATCTCGTAGAATTTATAAGGACGGCTCAGTAAGTCCAAAATTCGATGTGGGCTTTACACACCACGTACGTTTGACTAAATTTGTACTTGTCTTCGACAGTAATGTGTGTGTTTATCCAATCACTGTATGCTACCACTGGTTTACAGCTGAAAGTGCCTTCAAGTAACCACACTGGTCCACCAATATATTGCTCGGAGTGGAAACCTCAACAATAGACCACGAAAATGTCGAAATTCAATAACAATTGGTGACCACTGAAGGGTCTCTAGAACTTCTACCTGTCCATCCATTGTTTTCGGCGGCCCCGTCTCATTTCTTTAACCCGCTATGTGTTTTCTAAAAATATGTTTTGTCTGAGGGTGACACTCACATGAGCTCTAGACTTGAGAGATGAGTCGACCTAGGTAGGTCTCAGAACATTTTGACTCAACTCACACTTAGGCGACTCAGGTCGAGAAGAGACTCGACTCTAGTTGAGAGCATGTGTTTTCAAATGGTGACACTCAGACCAGTCGATTCTAGTCTCCATGACGTCACCATTTGAAAACACATGCTCTCGACTAGAGTCGAGTCTCTTCTCGACCTGAGTTGCGTAAGTGTGAGATGTGAGTTGAGCCTTTGTTAAACTCATAAATTATCAATAAATCAGTGGTTTTTTGACAATTTCTTAGTCTGTATCATACTATATTATCCATATTCTTGACAGCTTTATCAAATTGTGTATCACTTATAATTTATTAATCAATTTAACACAATAACAAACGATAAACCGATCAAGTCAAAAATGTTTTCACTTTCTAATATTTGATGAATAGAATCTAAAATAGACGTTATGTGAAGATTGAAAATTTCCTAGAGATTTTACCATTTTAAATAAGATTTACAATACTGGTACAGTGGAGAAATATTATTAAGTAGCTTAGCTTACATAGGAAGTGTAAAATATACGTTTTTTCAATGATTTATTATTCAATTTACAGGAGTCTTCAGTCCCTCATCGGAGAATGATGCCCAAATATGCCATAAAACCTCCCAGGGAATCAACAAGTGGTTAGTAGCCTAAAGTTGTCTCGATTATAATCTAAAATATCGAAACTTTTTAGACTCTAATGATCATTTTCATCTACAGTGTTATGCTCAAGATTACAATTGAAATAATTATTAATTTTTCTTGGAAAATTTTGCTCAAATCATTCATTCCAATTATTATTGGTGAATATAAAGTATATTGGACAGAAAAAGAATATCGATGTTTCTTATGTGAGTATTCACACATTTTCATTTCGACAATGTGTGAACCCTTCCATTAGAAAAAATTACATCCATTTACTACCTAGCAGAACACTCACTCATTGGAAAACAGGTCTTCAATGATTAGAAATAAATCCATTCTGCCAAAGCTTAGTGATAGCATTCCATCAAAGCAATAGTACCACTTATCAACATTAGTACCAAAGCAATAGTATCATTTTCTGTACAACGGAACAGAAATCCATTGGATAGCAGGGTTTCCATGATCCAAAATTTCATTTTGCTGTGTGGAAACTGCCATAAGAATATCTTTCCTGTATAGGGCTACTTGTAATATAAATATAAAGAAAAATAAAAATCTCAGTACCCCTTTTTAAAAATATTTTATCACAACATGTTTCGGTCATTTATGCCATTTTCAAGTGTTATGAATTAAATAAATAAATACTACTGGAAGATTCTTATTTTGATCATTTGTTAGTGTATTCATATGTTTTTATGAAAATTGTGGGTTTAAATTCGCATTATTCTATCAAAAATGGGGTTATTGGTGTCTAATTTAATTTTACAGTTCTAGTTCATAAAAACATATGAATACACTAACATATGATCAAAATAAGAATCTCCCAGTAGTATTTATTTATTTACTTCATATCACTTGAAAATGGCATAAATGACCGAAACATGTTGTGATAAAATATGCCATAAGAATCTATGGTATCACTTTTCCATCCAGCAGAACAGATTCATTGGAAATCAGGACTTTAATGAACCAAAATTAATCGTGATATAAATTAATCACCATCAAAACTTGAAACTTGTATTTAAATTTCCACGGAATCCCAACTTTTTAATCATGAGAACACAAAGATTTATGTAGTCAATTCAAATATCACGAGTTTATTTGGAGAAAACACAAACATACTGAATAGATAGCCTATCACTACAACTCACTGAAAGCTGTGCCAGAAGTCATTACTTTCAGGGCCAGTTCCCGAGCTTGGCAATTAGGTAAGTTCTAGACTTTAAACAGCTGGACTCAGAAAATTGGCTTTCCAAAACGAGACGTAGCACTACCTCCGTAAACAAAGCCGTAGTGCATTCGTGTGACGTCATCACAGGTAGGGCTCCTGTGTTAATAAAAACTAGCTGATATAGATCGGCTGAAATCAACGAATTTTTATTGGTGTAGGAGCCCTACCTGTGCTGACGTCACATGAATGCACTACGGCTTTGTTTACGGAGGTAGTGGACGTAGTCGCAGTAAATAGTTGCAGCAAAATAAATTTTTATTTACTAATTTCTAAAATGGGAAACGTTTTTTCCTACAGATACCCTGAAAAGTGACCATTTGTGCACTGATTGCAGGCTGCAAAGAATCACTTTTCCGCACTAGTGCGCAAAGTGAGTACTTTGCGTACTCCAGATTTGCAGCATGACAACGCAAAATAGTTAGTAGGTTATATGGAGCACCAGTGCAGCAAAATCAAAATGAAGTTGGTAACAGTGAGTGGGCTGCTATAGTGAGCAGAGGTGCAACGAAGCACAACGCGCTAATTATTAAGTAGATATTATAATGGAGGACAACGACAGCACAGTGCCACCACAGCACACACCACACAGCTGCAACCCGCCATTCAAACACTACTACATTATTCAGGCAATTTTACCCATAATTACCCACTTTTCATATTCAATGGTAACTGTAGGAAAAATTTAATGTGAAATACGTGCGCAAAGTTCGTTTGCTGCACTCAAGAAACCATTCCGCCCTCGCCTACGGCTCGGGCGTAAACGTTTCTTTCGATGCAGCAAACTGTCACTTTGCGCACTAGTTGCACAAATAACTATTCCTTGACGAAATGAAACATTCCTAAATAAATCAAAATAGCTGAAACTTTACACTATTTTCTATTCATTTTATTTTGTGTTCAATTTTCTAGTTTTTCGAAATTTAATTTAAACGTGACTTTGACTATGACTACGACTAAGCCGCGTTCCGGAAAGCCAATTTTCTGACTCCAGCTGTTCAAAGTCTAGAACTTAGCTAAATCCCGTGCTCGGAAACCGGCCCTAAAAGTTTTTAGATTAGTCCTGATATAACATATATTCGAAGCTTTTGTCTAAAATTATTCGTTGTTGGTTATCCATCTTACTTTCACTAATATTATTACTATTGAATTTTTATATAAATTTAAAGTGAAAAAACACTCTCATTCTTTGATGTGGCGACGTCTTTTTTCTGCTGGTTTTGCACATTTTCAAGCCAAACAGAAACTGAAGTGTTTAGGGTTATGAGGGTGAGTATTTGGTCAAAGTGGGGCTGGAGGGTAGTTTTGGCGGTTAAACGGAGGTCATCACATCAAAGAATGTGAGTGTTTTTTCACTTTAAAGTCATATAAAAATACAATAGTACTAAAATTATTGTTCAATAATTATTAGTCACTCAATAACTGTTAGCTTATTTTTCATCTTGTGTGAGCTGTGTAATTTGTTATCTTCTTGCTTATAATGGAAAATATTGTGAATTGTGATGAATCAAATTTGAACCAGAATTGTTCGAATTTCCACAGCAGTGTGCACCGTTACGCAACCCTTCAAACCGACAGAGACCGAACATGACGTTCGCCGACTGATAGCCGATCAGCCCTGTGATAAGGTGGAGCAAAACATGAGAAGTCAGCTAGCAGAAATACAAAAAAAATACCGCGAGACAAAGCGGGAGCTTTCAAAGCTGTCTCCGAATGCGACGCGGCGGTTGATGAGAGGCAAGCGGACATCGCGCAAGGGATCATCGGGAAAGAATTCGTCGGCCGAACGACGGGATACGTCAAGCGAGAAGGTGACTTTTATGATTTTGAATCAATTTATATTGTAGAGGCATCGTGTTTGTAATATTTTAAAATTATATTGTAGAGTGAGGAGGCCGCGAGGTTAAGCTGGGTTTTCGTTTGTGCGTTAATGCCGTCGTCGACCACGACAGGGTGAGGATCTCAGATTGGGTAGATTTAAATTTGTCTAAATAACCTAAAAGATTATGTTCAATTATGTTCTAACGGGGGAGGTTGAGTTTATACTTTTTAATGACAATATTGATATTATTAGAAATGTTTTGTTTCTTGAATAATAAACACAAATAATGAAAAGTTATTTGATTAGCTGTTTTAGCACACTTGAAATTTGGACAATAAATTAATGTCAACAATACTTGTCGTCGTCGACTGCGGAAGTTCACCAAAATACACATCTAGTGGTGTTCCCTGGCCCCTCAAACGAATGGGTCCCTCTAAAACTGACAAAATTTCACAACGTGACGCTCCAGTGTAAAAACGCTGGTAGAATGATTCTCCACCTATAGTGAGGTTCACGTTATAATGACAGTATTTGATCAACTTTGGTTTTACTATCCTTGTTTATCATTCGACAAAGCCGGTGGTACTATCCTTTTCTAGGTCCACAACGTTGCCAATTATGTTTTTGACAGTGTAGAAATATGATTAATTAATGCAGAGAATCGGCATCGCTATTCTTCTATCTTTATCCACTGTCATTATAACGTGGACCTCACTATAGCAGTGACATCTGTGTTTGATAGTTTGCACTATACATAAATGAAATAGTGCGTACCATCAACCACAGATGCTACCACTAGGCAGAGAACCATTCCACCAACGTCTTTACATTGAGGAATTTTTCAGTTGCAACGTTTTTAGAGGGACCCCATTCTAATGCTGAAAGTGACCAGGTAGTACCTATTGTAAAACTGTCTTTCTCACTCAAACGTAAAAGTCTTTCTCTGCTTGCTCACCATCCAAAAATGAGCATGGAATACATTGGAATCTTTAAAAATTGAGTTAAGCTCTGTGATATTCGTACTTCGAAACTTGAAAGGGTCGTTGGACACAAAAAAACTCTGAAAGATGTTTCTATTTCGCAAATATTTCATTCTCTTTTCACCTACGGGATCTGAAAGATGTTTTGATTTCCCAATATTTCATTCTCTTCTGACCTACGGGATTATACTTTGGGAAAATTCGACGGGATTATATTTTGGAGGAATTCGAGGGGATTAATTTTTGGGGGAATTCGAGTCAAGTGATCGACATATTCCGAATCCAGAAGTGGACGATACGAGTGATTGTTGGACAATCAAGACCGCAGACCGTACTTCAAAGTAATGAAAATTCTCCTTTTACCAAGCCTGTATATCCTTTAAGCAGTAAGCTTTATAGATACAAACAATGAAAACTTCAGAACTGGCTCAAATATCCACACTTACGGACCAAGACACAGGGAAGAGTTGCAGGATAAAACCAGTGACAAGTGTTACAGGACGACTGATACAAGTTTCTTGTGCTATACTTATCTTATACAATACTTATACTATCTTTTCTCTATGATGAAACACACAGGAACACAATACCTATATGTGATACACAATACTCAATACACAATACTCAATACACAATAAAACAAACACAATACTCTATATGGTATATGAGAGAGGAGTAAGGAGTGCTGGGATTCAACTTTACAACAATATACCACCATAAAAAGAGAAAATACAGGACGTAAATTTAGAGCATTGTTGAAGAAGCAACTTTTAGCGTTTGTTAATAGGCTACTCAATTGATGCATTTATATAATAATAATAATAATAATAATTTAATAATAATAATAATAATTTAATAATAATAATAATTTTATAATGGAGACAACAGGATAAACCCATTTTGCCTCCTTCAGACAATACAATATTTCCAACACATTATACAATTGGAATACAAGAAGATAAAAAAAGAAGAAATATACAATTAATATGAAAGAATACAAATAATCATTGAAGTAATCGTAAACAATAATAATGATTATAAGAATAATATTAAACAAAATAGAATCAAGTAATAATAAAAAGAGAAAAAAAGAAGAAGAAAGAATGAAGAGAGAAAGGATGTCTGTGTAAAACCAAGAATGAATAATCAAATTAATAATAATAGAAATTTTATAAAATTAGTACACCAATCACAAAAAGAGACAGATCACATGCTACCCAACCAAGTTATATGAGATCTTACGGAATTTGGAGGGGGAGAACAGAAGACGTCCAAGTGCTCCGAACAATGATTAAAGATTCTCTGAGCTCTATTTAGAGGAGAGTTATAATGACTTACGGTTCTAGAGCGCGCTATATGAAATGAAAAACCAGAACGGCGAGCAATGTTATTGACATATATATTAATTTTTGATAGCAAATGGGATGAATCAATTTTATTATTTAGTAAATTATAGAGGAAAATAAGTGATTTGACATCACGTCTTACCCTCAATGAAGTGAAATCGAACTTATCTCTAAGTGAATTGGAAGGATAATCAAAAGGACAAAAGATATTATGTTTTCTGTAATAAATGCATCTCAAAAATTTGTTCTGTAAACGTTCCAGTAGGTAAATCTGTTCATTATAAAATGGATTCCAAATTTCACATGCATATTCTAACAGGCTTCTCACAATTGACTTATATAGAAGTATCAAAGGCTCTACATCACTGAAGGGCGAGCAAGTCCTCAAGATGAATCCCATCTGCTGATTGGCTCTATTAACTGTGTACTCAACATGTGAGTTGAAAGAGAGGTCATAGCTAAATACCACCCCCAGGTCCTTGAACAATTCCACCCTTTTCAAAGGGATACCACTTATAGAATATATATTATTATGAGGAGCGGATTGTTTATAACACATTACGAGATGAGCTAGGCTTCTCAGTAATATATTTATATTTTATGTATATTTGCTATAAAAAATTATTGAAATAAGCCCAGATTCGAAGTAATTATTGACATATCCAATTACCCCTTCGTGTGTGGTAAATTGTACGGATAATAATAGAAAAAAATAAAAGCTTCAATCTAAGGGCCGTTTGCACAGTGACAGTTCAAACTAAATTTCAATTTAAACTGGATTAAATCCGTATCAAGTCTCGTTTGTTATAATGTAATTCATTTTGAGTTTAAGCCACCAGCTGATTAAATCGAGTTTAAGCTTTGATTGTGCAAACGGCCCTTAGAGACGAAAAGTAGACTGTGTTACCCCCATTTCAAATCCACACATATCTCATTGATCACTTCTTAGTGATTAATCATTACAAATGCACACATATCTCAGTGATCATTTCTCAGTGATTAGTCACGTAAGACCTATCAAATTCTGCTTCTACATCATTGTACCTTCAAAACCAAAGCCTAATCTTCCTTTCTTTAAATTTTCAGGAAAAATCATTGGAGCGCCTCCGCTCAGCTTCACCCAAGGCGAGAGAGGGCGACCTGTCCCCACCGGTGCTCGAACCCTGGAGCGCCCTGCCACACTGTTCTGACTCTCGCATTCCCCCCGTTCTCACACCCAGCTCCAATCAGCTGACTGCTTCCTCACACACTCCTCGGACACCGCGACGTGTGAGTAACTAGACCTACTAGTATTCATTTGTTTAATTATAAAATTTGTTTCATTATTCTACTACCGGTATCGTAATAATAATATTTTATTGTCATTAAACTTTGAGAAAAAGCAATAGACAACGTCACAATCGTTATTTGCATATACATACAACATATACATAATTATATAATGTAAACAATAAAAACAGGACTTTACAATAATAAAATACGCAATACATTTAACTTAGAAATGAATTGAACCATCATTTAAAGCTAGGAACTCAGTAGTAACATAAAAGGGATGTCCAACCAAATATCCTTACGGATGTCCGTACTCAAATACTTCAGAAATATTATTCCTAGGAATAAAAATAAAAATAAATTCTTGAGAATAAGAATATCATAATAATATAATGAGAACTATAAAATTTATTCTTAAAAATACTCTCGAGAATTATTGTTAATGTAAGGGGGAACTGGTTCAACCCAAGACAGTTCCTATCACGAATTTTGTATGAAAATATCGTTAAAAACTAAGGTTGAGTTTCTTTCTCAATTTCTCTCAATAATCCTTGGTTCAAAAAAGTATGTATTCCACTATATCCTAAATTCTTTTGAAAATTTGGTCAATGAGATAGCATTGGATAATTCGTTGAATTATTTGGAAACTAAAAGAACTTTCTTGGGGATGGATGAGTCCCAGGATTGAGAAAATATAGCCACTCAAAAGAGAAAATTTTCTTTTCTCTATAATCCTTGGCTTGTAGAATGTGCCCACCTTGTTTATTACTGGGATACCGGGACTATAGTCGGCCAAGCGAAAATGGGTCCCTCAAGGCCACTGCAATGTTGCCACTCTTGTCCACCCCTCACTCGACCAGTCTATATACATTGACTATATTTCTACACCCTGAACATCGCTCTTTCCTTCTCATACCTTCCCTCTTCCTCTTTTCCGTCACTACCTGTCACAAATTCTTTTGAGCACGTCAGGTTCAAAAGTTCTATTGTGTCATTCTTTGAAGTTAGAACAATAACATCCCCCGTTATCTCGGTTCATTTCGGTGTGATAATCTAACGAAGTGGACTTCTTTGCTTTAAAAATTAGTTTGCACTCAGGAATAAACCCCGTTTGAGCTGATCCAGCATGAAGAATGATCAATCGGCCTCCTTTTCCAACTGGAACTTTCAATCCACCACTTCCGTCTTCGTGTTGCCATATCATCGATCGGCTATGATTTTGATTGACCCACGTTTCGTCAATGTAGAATATTGGTCGGGGATTAATTTCTCTTCTTATCTCGTGCATTTTTCTGAGAAAAACTGCTCGTGCACACGCAATGTCTCTCCTCTCCATTAACAATTGTCGACCATCATTACACTTCCTAAATCTGAAACCCAAACTCTTTATGATTTTTCTGACGGATTCAACACTCCCACTGAAATTAATCTTCTCTTTCAAAACAGTTCTGATTCTTTCAGACGTAGGATACTCTCCATTATCATAGAATATGATAACAGCACAGCTGTTGAAAGTTATATGTATTATAATATCACGTACACCCTGAGTAGCTTCAGAGGTGGGTGATTGATACCCAGGTGTTGCTCCTGGATGACTTCGCTCAGTCGTAATGTGGGCGGGGAAAGGAGGCAAGTCGAAGTTCCTCTTCCTTCTTCTTTGATCCTTAGCTGGCGTGAACAGCACCTCCTGGTGCTTCTGACGGCGTGAAGGTCGCTCTCTTCTCTGATGACACCACTTTGATGTAATTTTGTATCGGCCTTACGGCCTCGGTTCCGCTCCAGTGGAGTAGGAAAAGGAAGGACAGAAAGGATAGGGACGGCAGACAACGGTCCGCTGTGCCCTGGGGAGAAGAAGAATAGGGACGGCAGACAACGGTCCGCTGTGCCCTGGGGAGAAGGAAGAATAGGGACGGCAGACAACGGTCCGCTGTGCCCTGGGGAGAAGGAAGAATAGGGACGGCAGACAACGGTCCGCTGTGCCCTGGGGAGAAGGAAGAATAGGGACGGCAGACAACGGTCCGCTGTGCCCTGGGGAGAAGGAGAATAGGGACGGCAGACAACGGTCCGCTGTGCCCTGAGGGGATGGAAAGAATAGGGACGGCAGACAACGGTCCGCTGTGCCCTGGGGAAATGGGAGGACAGGGACGGCAGACAACGGTCCGCTGTGCCCTGGGGAATGGAAGGTCAGGGACGGCAGACAACGGTCCGCTGTGCCCTGGGGAAATGGGAGGACAGGGACGGCAGACAACGGTCCGCTGTGCCCTTGGGAGATGGGAGGTCAGGGACGGCAGACAACGGTCCGCTGTGCCCTAGGAAGATGGGAGGTCAGGACGGCAGACAACGGTCCGCTGTGCCCTGGGGAAAAGGAAGAATAGGAGGTCAGGGACGGCGGACAACGGTCCGCTGTGCCCTTGGGAGATGGGAGGTCAGGGACGGCAGACAACGGTCCGCTGTGCCCTGGGGAAAAGGAGAATAGGAGGTCAGGGACGGCAGACAACGGTCCGCTGTGCCCTAGGAAGATGGGAGGTCAGGGACGGCAGACAACGGTCCGCTGTGCCCTGGGGAAAAGGAAGAATAGGAGGTCAGGGACGGCAGACAACGGTCCGCTGTGCCCTTGGGAGATGGGAGGTCAGGGACGGCAGACAACGGTCCGCTGTGCCCTGGGGAAAAGGAAGAATAGGAGGTCAGGGACGGCAGACAACGGTCCGCTGTGCCCTAGGAAGATGGGAGGTCAGGGACGGCAGACAACGGTCCGCTGTGCCCTAGGAGATGGGAGGTCAGGGACGGCAGACAACGGTCCGCTGTGCCCTGGGGAAAAGGAAGAATAGGAGGTCAGGGACGGCAGACAACGGTCCGCTGTGCCCTAGGGAGATGGAGGTCAGGGACGGCAGACAACGGTCCGCTGTGCCCTAGGAAGGTGGGAGGTCAGGGACGGCAGACAACGGTCCGCTGTGCCCTGGGGAAAAGGAAGAATAGGAGGTCAGGACGGCAGACAACGGTCCGCTGTGCCCTAGGAGATGGGAGGTCAGGACGGCAGACAACGGTCCGCTGTGCCCTAGGAAGGTGGGAGGTCAGGGACGGCAGACAACGGTCCGCTGTGCCCTTGGGAGATGGGAGGTCAGGGACGGCAGACAACGGTCCGCTGTGCCCTAGGAAGGTGGGAGGTCAGGGACGGCAGACAACGGTCCGCTGTGCCCTTGGGAGATGGGAGGTCAGGGACGGCAGACAACGGTCCGCTGTGCCCTGGGGAAAAGGAGAATAGGAGGTCAGGGACGGCAGACAACGGTCCGCTGTGCCTAGGGAGATGGGAGGTCAGGGACGTACGGCAGCCAACGGGCCGCTGTACAAGGAGCAGGAAGGTTGTGAGCGGAAAGCTGTGGTCTGGGGCTCGTCCGGCCTTTAAATACTCCCCCAAAGTGGAGGGGATGGAGTTGAGCCGCCGCCAGAGGCGGTGGAAATCGTCTTGATGCGCGGAAGATGGTGCGCCATCGGTACCTCCCTTATCTCCGCGGTCGGCTAGCATTGCTGATAGCCGAGCGTCTTTCAATAATATTATTTATTATTTTCTCGTCACAATTTTACTTTGTGACACCCCACTCCTACTTGGGGGGGGGGGAGTGTTCGGAGCCCTCTATGGCACCACCTTAAAAGGCGTGAGCCATCTAGGCATCACCTTAAGAGGTGTACACCTTCTCAGGCATCACCTTAAGAGGTATAAGCCGCTCAGGCATCACCTTTAGAGGTGTATGCCACTGCTTATGGGCATCATCTATGCCTGGTCTACGGGCACATATTTACACCGTCCATCCGGTAATTGGATTTTTATACGTGGCTTGCCAGCCCGTTTGCGCTTACCAGGTGTTGAGACTCGGTGACACAACACTGGATCCTTATTCCTTGAGAGTCCTGGTCTGGGATCCTGGGACTGTGAGACTACTTCCTTGATGGTCAAAGACTGTGTTGGCTCTTCTACAACCATATCAATGGGGGGTGGTACTAACTTTTCCACATCACTCTCGGAGCTACCACTTGTATTGGTGGCTGGGGCATGAATCGTGGCCTGCCATTCATACTCAGTCATCTCATCCCTGTGATCCATCACAATGTTGCCCCAGGATTCTTGCCTTGGAATATATGACATCTCTGCCTTTCTATCAATCAAGGCATTGGGTTCGACTCTGTTCAAACCAAACTGCATGAATATCCTTTTGTCGCGATCCTTGTTGTCCTGAGATTCGGATTGTACAGCTGATATTGTTGGGACTGCTGTTGTCTTAGTCCCCAATAAGAGAGATCGCGACATTATTGGTGGACTTGTAGGATTCAGTTGGGGAGGATCCCACTCTACCTCTCTCGTGAATGTGTGAATATTCACCCTGTTTTCACGCATAAATTCCATGCCTAATAGCAACTCTTGTCCAAGTCCATCCAGTATAGATGCCACTAGTGGAACTGTGATTTGTCCTATAGTGACATTAGTTGTCAGCTTCCCATTTAATGGGGTAGATCGTCCATCAGCTAATATTGCGTGGTGATGAGTTGGTACCTTCCTTATCATCCCTATTTTTTGGAGAACTTCATATACCTCATTACTCATATAATTAGCTTCAGCGCCACTATCTAGCAATGCCCGACACCTTTTACCTCCGATTGTCACAGTAATGAATAGTCTGTTGTCCCTTGATGACTCTTCAATCACAGGAATCCTGTGTGCCGTTCGCATCACTGCTGTCTTGTTCGGAGTTTTATTCTCCTTCTGCACATCACAGACACATTTCAGTGCTCTCTTTCCGCTCCTTTTACATGGCGGGATATCGGGACAGTGTGATCTCCAGTGCCCCGGTCTCTTGTATTGCCCACACATGGGTTCAGACTCACTAAGAGATGGTCTGTTACTAGTAGGGGTTATAACTGTCTCAACTTTGAGCCTTGTAATCTTTTTTGTGTCCTCAATCATGTGAACTCTCGAATTCTGTCTATTCTGTTTCTCCTCTGCTTTTATATGTTCATACTCCCTCGCGAATTTTTCCAATTCATTGATACTATGAACATCTGATTGCCGAATATACAATTTGTACCGTGGGAGGAGATTCTTATACACTCTCTGTAATTTATTCTCGTCTGTAAAACCTCCTCTACGCCTCATGAGTGTCAGTACATCTTCGAGAAATTCGTCAAACAATTCACCTTCCCTTTGCTTCCTTGCCTGTATTAAATTCTCGAGGTCCTCCTCATAGGTGAGTGGGTAGTAGCGTGATCTGAAATCTGTCACAAAGTTGTCCCACGATTTCCACTGGTCACGACGATTACGCATCCATAGAGTAGCTTTACCAACTAGTAGCTCAGGTAGCGCGACTAGTAGTTGGTTGCCAGTGAGCCCATAGGCTTGTTGTAGCTCGTCTAGCCTTTCTAAGAAGCTGGGAGCATCTGACTGGCCGTCGAATGACAGTCTCCAGCTTCTTACTTTGTCACATACCACGCCTGGGTCCATGGGTGGGGTTTGTGTTAATGTTGGTTCTGAACCCAGCTTGGGCACCTGTTGCTGAGTGGTTCTTACTTCGTTGCCTCGTGCCCCACGTGCGGGCGCCAATCTATCACGTACACCCTGAGTAGCT
This sequence comes from Nilaparvata lugens, assembly GCF_014356525.2. NCBI lineage: Eukaryota > Metazoa > Arthropoda > Insecta > Hemiptera > Delphacidae > Nilaparvata > Nilaparvata lugens. The sequence continues at coordinate 38,809,592 of NC_052511.1, read as the reverse complement.
TCAGAGGTGGGTGATTGATACCCAGGTGTTGCTCCTGGATGACTTCGCTCAGTCGTAATGTGGGCGGGGAAAGGAGGCAAGTCGAAGTTCCTCTTCCTTCTTCTTTGATCCTTAGCTGGCGTGAACAGCACTCCTGGTGCTTCTGACGGCGTGAAGGTCGCTCTCTTCTCTGATGACACCACTTTGATGTAATTTTGTATCGGCCTTACGGCCTCGGTTCCGCTCCAGTGGAGTAGGAAAAGGAAGGACAGAAAGGATAGGGACGGCAGACAACGGTCCGCTGTGCCTGGGGAGAAGGAAGAATAGGGACGGCAGACAACGGTCCGCTGTGCCCTGGGGAGAAGGAAGAATAGGGACGGCAGACAACGGTCCGCTGTGCCTGGGGAGAAGGAAGAATAGGACGGCAGACAACGGTCCGCTGTGCCCTGGGGAGAAGGAAGAATAGGGACGGCAGACAACGGTCCGCTGTGCCCTGGGGAGAAGGAAGAATAGGGACGGCAGACAACGGTCCGCTGTGCCCTGAGGGGATGGAAAGAATAGGGACGGCAGACAACGGTCCGCTGTGCCCTGGGGAAATGGGAGGACAGGGACGGCAGACAACGGTCCGCTGTGCCCTGGGGGAATGGAAGGTCAGGGACGGCAGACAACGGTCCGCTGTGCCTGGGGAGAAGGAAGAATAGGGACGGCAGACAACGGTCCGCTGTGCCCTGAGGGGATGGAAAGAATAGGGACGGCAGACAACGGTCCGCTGTGCCCTGGGGAAATGGGAGGACAGGGACGGCAGACAACGGTCCGCTGTGCCCTGGGGGAATGGAAGGTCAGGGACGGCAGACAACGGTCCGCTGTGCCCTGGGGAAATGGGAGGACAGGGACGGCAGACAACGGTCCGCTGTGCCCTTGGGAGATGGGAGGTCAGGGACGGCAGACAACGGTCCGCTGTGCCCTAGGAAGATGGGAGGTCAGGGACGGCAGACAACGGTCCGCTGTGCCCTGGGGAAAAGGAAGAATAGGAGGTCAGGGACGGCGGACAAACGGTCCGCTGTGCCCTTGGGAGATGGGAGGTCAGGGACGGCAGACAACGGTCCGCTGTGCCCTGGGGAAAAGGAAGAATAGGAGGTCAGGGACGGCAGACAACGGTCCGCTGTGCCCTAGGAAGATGGGAGGTCAGGGACGGCAGACAACGGTCCGCTGTGCCCTGGGGAAAAGGAAGAATAGGAGGTCAGGGACGGCAGAAACGGTCCGCTGTGCCCTGGGAGATGGGAGGTCAGGGACGGCAGACAACGGTCCGCTGTGCCCTATTAGAAATATTTTGTTTCTTGAATAATAAACAAACACAAATAATGAAAAGTTATTTGATCAGCTGTTTTAGCACATTCGAAATATTGATAACATGAATTTCTACAATGCTTGTCGTCGTCGACTGCGGAAGTTTACGCACAAAGAAAATACACATTCAGTGGTGTTCCCTGGCCCCTCAAACGCTGAAAGTGACCAGGTAGTACCTATTGTGAAACTGCCTCTCTCACTCAAACGTAAAAGTCTTTCTCTGCATGCTCAGCATCCAAAAATGAGCATGGAATACATTGGAATCTTTAAAAATTGAGTTAAGCTCTGTGATATTCGTACTTTGAAACTGGAAAGGATCGTTGGACACAAAAACTCTGAAAAGATTCCGCAATATTTCGCAATATTTCATCCTCTTCTCACCTACGGGATCTGAAAGATGTTTTTATTTCCCAATATTTCATTCTCCTCTGACCTACGGGATTATACTTTGGGGGAATTCGACGGGATTATATTTTGGGAAAATTCGATGGGATTATATTTTGGAAGAATTCGAGGGGATTAATTTTTGGGGGAATTCGAGTCAAGTGATCGACATATTCCGAATCCAGAAGTGGACGATACGAGTGATTGTTGGAGAATTAAGCTGCAGACCGTATTTCAAAGAAATGAAAATTCTCCTTTTACCAAGCCTGTATATCCTAGAAGCAGTAAGCTTTATATATACAAACAATGAAAACTTCAGAACTGGCTCAAATATCCACAGTTACGTAACAAGACACAAGAAAGAGTTGCGGGATGAAACCAGAGACAAGTGTTACAGGACAACTGATACAAGTTTCTTATACTATCTATACTCATCTTATACAATACTTATGCTATTTTTTCTCTAGGATGAAACACACAGGAACACAATATATGAGAGAGGAGTAAAGAGTACTGGGATTCGACTTTACAACAAATATACCACCATAAGAGAAAATACAGGACGTAAATTTAGAGCATTGTTGAAGAAGCAAATTTTAAGCGTTTGTTAATACTCAATTGATGCATTTATAACACATTACGAGATGAGCTACGTTTCTCAGTAATATTATTTATATTTTATGTATATTTGCTATAAAAAATAATTGAAGTAAGCCCAGATTCGAAGTAATTATTGACATATCCAATTATCCCTTCCGTGTGTGGTAAATTGTACGGATAATAATAGAAAAAAATGAAAGCTCCCGTCTTGGAGGCGAAAAGTAGACTGTGTTTACCCCATTACAAATCCACACATATCTCAGTGATCACTTCTAAGTGATTAATCATTACAAATGCACACATATCTCAGTGATCATTTTCTCAGTGATTAGTCACGTAGGACCTATCAAATCTTGGTTCTACATCCTTGTACCTTCAAAACCAAAGCCTAATCTTCCTTTATTTAAATTTTCAGGAAAAATCATTGGAGCGCCTCCGCTCCGCATCGCCCAAGACGAGAGAGGGCGACCTGTCCCCACCGGTGCTCGAACCCTGGAGCGCCCTGCCACACTGTTCCGACTCCCGCATTCCCCCCGTTCTCACCCCCAGCTCCAATCAGCTGACTGCTTCCGCACACACTCCCCGGACACCGCGACGTGTAAGTAACTAGACCTACTAGTATTCATTTGTTTAATTATAAAATTTGTTTCATTATTCTACTACCGGTATCGTAATAATAATAATAATTTTTATTGTCATTAAACTTTGAAAAAAAAAAAACAATAGACGTCACAATCGTTATTTGCATATACATACAACATATACATAATTATATAATGTAAACAATAAAACAGGACTTTACAATAATAAAATACGCAATACATTTAGCTTAGAAATGAATTGAACCATCATTTAAAGCTAGGAACTTAGTAGTAACATAAAAGTGATGTCCAACCAAATATCCTTACGGATGTCCGTACTCAAATAGGTACTTCAGAAATATTATTCCTAGGAATAAAAATAAAAATAAATTCTTGAGAATAAGAATATCATAATAATATAATGAGAACTATAAAATTTATTCTTAAAAATACTCTCGAGAATTATTGTTAATGTAAGGGGGGAACTGGTTCAACCCAAGACAGTTCCTATCACGAAATTTGTATGAAAATATCGTTAAAAACTAAGGTTGAGTTTCTTTCTCAATTTCTCTCAATGATCCTTGGTTCAAAAAAGTATGTATTCCACTATAGCCTAAATTCGAATTTGATCAATGAAATAGTATTGGACAATTCATTGAATTACTGTATTTGGAAACTAATAGAATTTTGTACTAGCATCGAGAAAATATAGCCACTCAAAAGAGAAAATTTTCTTTTCTCTCTAATCCTTGGCTTGTAGAATGAGCCCACCTTGCTTATTACTGGGATACTGCGACTAGTCCTTTTTGGAACACTATATACATTTTTGGAGAACAAACTTCATTTTAATAAATTAAGCCAGTATTTAATCCTAGCTTTCAATCAATGTAATACTTTTCTTCTTTTCTTGCTTCGATTTGGACTATATATTTATCTAGATTTATTTTATAAATTGGAAGAGAAATACACTAGGATAGATTCTTGATCTTTCCTCAAGTAGCAACTACTGTAAATATTGCTGAATATCCAACAACAGTAGGCTTTTTATTAAATATTCAATCCAATGATCAATTTTATTCAGCCGGAGAGTTCCGGCTTTTGAGGAATTAGATTCGAGCCTCGTGATCCACAATCACGCTACACTAATGACGCGGTATATGAAGATGTTCTCGACTTTCGTAGAGCAGTGCTTGAGAATCCGTTCATTCTGTTTGAACGAGTAAAATGTGGTGGACTTCATGGACCACTGTGGATTCGACTGTCTGAAGTGCAATCAATGATCTGAGGAGCTATGAGTTTTTTCTCTTATTGTAATGAGTGTAGTATCCATGAAATTATTCATTTATGATAATATTCTCATGAACTTTCTAGTTAAGCGTGTGGTGATAAATATTTTCTGTCATGATTTGTTTGCTTTTGTATTTAAATTTTGTAAATAATGCCAACCTGCTGTAGTATAATTTCCTAAAAAGCAACTGTATTAAATAAATAAAATATTCAATTCAATGTAAAATTTCAGGTAATATTTGTGTACAATTTTCAAACTTCTGATATTTCCAGAAGCATCAAATATAGGTAGCAAATTTTTGAATATCGATCTGAAATTAGAAGGCCTACATTGTCGCTCAATTTGTAATTAATATTTTCTTCTGTTTAATTTGCAGGAATGGACAGACGAGCGCGACCTAGCCTGCAAGTCACCTCCCACTCTTTCTCCGGTCGCTTCTTCTTCCTCTCTCTGTCCTCCACTTCCTCCTCTTCTCACCCTCATTCCTCCTCTTCGAAGAAACGTCGCCAAATGGGCAGACCCAAGAAACGCGACGAAAATCATCACCACCACCATCATCATCATCGTGATGACAGCCCGTCTGCAAACGTCAGCAAAAAGGCGCGCTGTTCCAAGAACGCGTTGGTTGGTCTACTGCTCGGTCCCAGTGCTAAGAATAGGCTTGCGCAGATGGCTACTGCGCAGCATAGCAGTAGTGCTCCTGTCACGGCTGCTACTGCTACGAACGATGCAAACAAGCCGCACAAGATACGACCCAAGTTGAAGGCTGAAGTTAAGGTCAATAACCTTAATATATACAATAAGAATAATATACAATATACAATAACGTAATAATATACAATAACAATAATTATTGTAATGGAAATAAATAAATAAAATAGAATAGAAAAGAATAGAGAAGTATAGAATAGACTAGAATAGAATGACTCTTGTATTTTGTGAGTGGTGAATTGAGAAGACCAAAAATCCTTATTGTGATTATCAAAGAATATCATCATTTAAACATTTCCGTTTTTCAATTATTTTGAATTTGAAGCAATTGAATAAATTCAATACCGTACTCCATCATATTTCCCATTCAAGATGTGTGTGATTTGATAAGGAGGAAAGATAGTAAGGGTATGGATCACATTGGATGCGTGTTTGTGCAAATGCACGTCAGATCTTGCATCTGAAAAAAACAGAATCTGGAAAGAGCCATTGAAACACGTTGTGACTTGTCTGTAGCTGTTCACACTGAACACAACCAGCAAGTGCATGCGTTCAGTGTGAGTTCATACTTTATTGCAAGTTAATTAGGCTACCAAAAGTTTTCGATATTATATTCCAATTGACTTGTTACTTTCCTTGCCCTATTACCATAGGTAAGGAAAGTATTGCTTTCCGAAAAAAATTAAGGTACCACAATTTCTAAATTTCTATACGTTTCAAGGTCCCCTGAGTCCAAAAAAGTGTTTTTTGGGTATTGGTCTGAATGTGTGTGTGTGTGTGTGTGTGTGTGTGTGTGTGTGTGGTGTGTGTGTGTGTGTGTGTGTGTGTGTGTGTATGAGTGTATTTGCGTCTGTGTACACGATGTCTCATCTCCCCTATTAACGGAATGACTTGAAATCTGGAACTTAAGGTCCTTACAATATAAGGATCCGACACGAACAATTTCGATCGAATGCAATTCAAGATGGCGGCAAAATAGGGAAAAATGTTGTCAAAAACAGGGTTTTTCGCGATTTTCTCGAAAACGGCTCCAACGATTTTGATTAAATTTATACTTAAAATAGTCATTGATAAGCTCTATCAACTGCCACAAGTCCCATATCTGTAAACATTTTAGGAGCTCCGCCCCATCTATGCAAAGTTTGATTTTAGATTCTCAATTATCAGGCTTCATATACAATTTAAACAAAAAATTTCGAGTGGAAAATATTGACCATATAATCTCTACAATTAATGTTCAGTAGCATTTTCACCTAAAATTGAAAATAAGCTCGAAATTCGAGAAAATGAGATTATCCAATTGCAAACTGTTGGCAACTGTTGATTCTATTAAATGATTCACTATGAAGAGATAGCAGACCTCGTATGTCTCCAGTGTTATTGTCCTGTCACCAGCTGGCTCAGATCTTTGTTTATAAGTAGACTTGAGATACTTGAGATGCGCGTGAGCACTAGCGTCAGGTGATCAATTCTCATAACGGCAAGGAAAGTTGTGTGAGTGCGCCGCACCAGATTTTTTTGGTTTATACACTAATGAGGAGATGATCAAGAACAAAACTGGAGTATTTGCAGACTGGTGATTTTGGAGTGTTCCCATTGATCTTTTCAAATTTTATTTCTTAGTCATGCATGACCACGCGTGCACTTGCACACATACGCATCCAATGTGATCGTATGCTAAAGTGGATGTGGTTGTTTGACATTGTTTCCAATAAATTTTCTAATAATTATTGTGTTATTTTTATGGAATTTAAAGATAAAAATATTTCATGTTGGAAGTTGAAGTTGAAATAAGTTCCACTTGAAAGAATAAACCAGAATGAAAAGTGAAAAGACAAATTTAAATTGTCAACAACTTTTTATTATTATAAAATATTATAATATACACACAACCTGGTTTCGTGGCTTCTGTGTATATTATAATATTTTATAATAAAAAGTGGTTGACAATTTAAATTAGTGTTTTCATTATGGTAAAGTACCACAACATCACTCACAACACAACTGTAAAGAATGAAAAGCTTTCTAATTGTAATATACTCAATAACATTATTTATTTATACATACAATATAATTCTCAACTATGAATGATTGGGAAAGGAACAACAGGCTTAAAGCCCAAAACTGTTCCTTTCCCAAATTTAGATAGAAGTTATCCAAAAATAGCTTATGTTTCACTTCATGATTATTGTCCAATTTTGAGTCAAAAATATTTATAATCTAGGAATTTAGAATTTAGAAAAGTTGAAAACCAAATTAAATAAGAATACTTCACTAAATCATTACTGATAACTGAAAAATACTGGACGACATGATTCTGTCCTATTCATTATTCAGTACCACACAGTCATGTTCCTGACTAGGAACCTGCTTTTGCAATATGGGTAGGTACTTCATTTTCACTGCTGGTATCACCCTTTAAGATTATTCATAACACAAAGTAAACGTCATAAATTTTTCTCATACAGGAATAATATTCTCAGATTACTTGCTATCAAAATCTCCAGAAAATAACGATCTAGCAAATAACGTTAAAACCCACTCAAACATTCTAGTTTTACATTCAGTGTGTAGTGAATTTGATTTAAATTATGTTTCTTTTTTTTAATTATATTGAATTAATTTTGTAAATTTCAGATGAAACTGTGGAGCGAAGAAGAGGACGGTATGGAATGGACCAACATCAGTGAAGAATCCAAGATGACATCTCCACTGCACATGAAATTCGCGCACAGAAGGTCAAGTGTGCCTCCCGAGAACCCTCTTGCTAGTCCGCAACAAGTGACTCCAGTCGTTTCAAAGGTAAATTATGTCATGAATAAAGATGAATATATTTCAAAATTTAATTAAATTGATGAACATAAGATACTTATTGGACCTATACTACTGTTAAAATTCGGAAAAGAAACAATAATTTTGGGCATTGGGCTAAGTTAGTTAATCCTTTTCTAATCATACATTCATCGTCAGTTATTCATAATATGTATTCATTCATTATTCATTTTTATTTATATGGTTTTATTCATTCAACAATTAATTAGTGGAAACAAGAGAAAAACATCCCAAGGCTTAGGCTGTGGGGGATGGAAAATCAGTTCAGTATATTTGCTTTTCTATTAATTCATTTGCTTGAATTAGTTAATATCATGATAATTTTAAGTAAATTATTGTAGAAATAACGTTCACTGATATATGCATATTTATATTTGAATTTGCATGTTTAGTATACTGTATGGTACCTTGTCAAGCATAGGTTCGCTTAATGTAGCTTATTTATTCAATAAACGTTCTTTCTATTCTATTCTTTCATTAATAGTTTATTCATTATAGTTTGTTCGATTGATCATTAACTTTTTAATGAAATTTTAAATATTCATTTGATTTTCCTCGAATTCTTACCTTGTATTGGATACTTCAATTTCAATTGTAATTCTCATTTATTTAGAAAAACCTTTTAATCTATAAGGATTCTATTTTTAAAATATTTTTGTATTATATCATTTAATATAAATGACTACCATTTTGTAGTAGGTAGTCAATATAGAATAAATACTTATGAGTATTTATCATTAAGTAGCTTTTGTTAGATTCAAGATTCAAGATTCGTTTTATTAACCATCAGGCTACAATATTATAGCATTAGGCAAGTCATAGTATGTATGTTTTAATATTATGGTTGTATATTCAATATATAAGGTTATTGTACACCTTGAATGGAAATTCCTGTAGATATCAAAGCATTGATAACTCTCAGTAGATGAAGAAACAAAATTGATAACATTTATCGATACGGTGCTGTGATAATAATAGATAACGCGTTTATTATTTTAGATTGGGAATACTATCTTCGATCCACTGAGTTGCCAGTGTTGGATTGAATTGTTGTGTTGTTCTGCTTGAAATAGAGAAATATTATTTGTGGCATGGTTGGATTAAATTCCAGGTAGTGAACAATAAATGTATTTTGTGTTGTTTTATTTTTAAATGTTCAAATTAATAAAAACTGGTAGTAAAACATGATATAGACCTAGAATAAGCTGGAATTCTTAGATTAGAAACTTTTCAATTGAATGCATTATTAAATTGTACTACAGTGATACAACACTTCAGTGATCTTGTAATTGTAGCTTACTTTTCACCACTTTCTTTTACATAGAATACTCTGTGTAAATGGGACTATGATGAAATTTGATATTGTTCAGTTTTGTTATTCACAGAACAAATATTTATGATGAAGTAAAATATAACTTTTTTTAATATGTAGTACCGTAGTATTTTTTTGGCAAATTAATTGTACCATATACTATATCATAACTGTAATGTTTTCAATTATTAGCTTTTCGCAGCTCTTCACAGTTACTCATAGAACTAAATAGATTCTACTCAATTATAAAGCATTCTTTTGTACTGATTGAACAATGTTTTTGATATTTCAAGCACAAAGATTCCATTTCATGACTTGAAATAAAAATATTCTTGTCTAATGATCAATCTGTGCAAAATTAATATTGAGGTGAAACTAAGGGGACATCAACATTAGAGACTATCTGTTGATTGTTTGGTGTTTCACCTACAAACTCAATCTTTATCATCCAATTTAAATTCTATTTAATTGAATTTTCTCTAACGCTGTGAGTTTTTTATTGTTGAATGCTCTCCCAACAAACTTCATTTTGATTATCTAGTTCTCTTTGACTTAATTCACAAAGACTGTGTATTGATTGTTCAATAGGCTATCTAAAAAAATATCTATTTACTTCTGATTTAATTCTAATTATTTATTACTAATAATTCATAAGTATATAATTACTTAAAATTATTATTATACATTTACATATTAAAAACAATTACTCAACTTCTATTCTGTGCATTTTGATTTAATTCATTCTGTTAATGCTTTATGATCCACTGTTTTAATGCTTTAGTACTTTAACTGCGAATATGTTTCAATCCTGTCTAACTCCATAAATCAAAAAATAAATCTTGATTATTCTCCCTTTATGCATTCATTCTGTTTTATTAATCTAAATTAAAATTTGCCAATAAACTATTTTTTTAAAGTTTTTATTTTTTAATTAAAATAACTGTACTCTGATTTACATTCAGGAGTACGACTTGCTCGATGGTTGATGCAGAACTGACTTGACAATTTATTTATTTATCTACTTATTTATTTATACATTCACATGCATAAATTGCACCCTACTAGCTAATACAACTATGCTAAGTAAACATTTAACAATACAACACAGTGGTTGCATGCAGTTTTCACTCATATAACTTTGATGATAAATTTATAATGTCGTTTGATGATAAATTCTTGTCGTTTCAGTCGTCTGGGAATGGCATGAGACGCCCAATCAAAAGCAAATCTCTTCCCGGAAGCATCATTCAGGCGAAAGCAAATAAAGTGGCCAAAGACAAACAGCAGGCAGCTCCAGTCATGCATAAACGAAAGAGCCTGCCAGCTATGCCTTCAACTTCCAATCAGAAAACTTCGGAAATTTCTCCCAAATGCATCTCAACTCTTGCTGAACTTGATACAGGTAAAGAAGTTCACACTCTGGATACATTCACAAGAAGTTTAGGACGAATAATGTATTCAAGTAATTACTTTCAATTTCCAATTGCTACCAACTAAAACTTGAATTCGTTAAGGTAGCGCTACGCTAGCAGACTGAAGAGTGCAACGCCTTAGTGCCGGTTGCACAACAGCCGTTTAAATTTTAACCGTGATTCATTCCACGAGAACCAATCAGAGAAGCCGTGTTTTCAAAAACACCTTCTCTGATTGGCTCTTGTGAAATTGATCACGGTTAAAATTCAACTGGCTGTTGAACCACGAGAACCAATCAGAGAAGCCGACTTTTCAAAAACGCCTTCTCTGATTGGTTCTCATGAAATTAGTCTCGGTTAAAATTTAACCGGCTGTTGTGTGAACCGAGCCTTAGTCGTCTCGACTATCCTTGCCGAGCTGGTTGGTTGCTCTGAGATTTCAGTTCCAAACCCCTCTATTCCCGTTTTATTATAAGTATATTTTCCAATGATGTATTTTATTATATTTTGACACTTGAAAATAGCATGAGTGCTCGAAACTAATTGTGTTTCTATAAAACATATAAAAAGGGTACTATACTGAGGTCCACGTTATAATGGCAGTGTTTGATTAGCGATGGTATTGCTATCCTTGTCTACCATTCAACAAAGCGGATAGAGCTATCTCGTTCTCGCTTTTCTCTGTTTCCAGATCGTCTTTTAACAATGTATAATTAATAAATTAATTAACAAAATAGTCCATCTTAATTATGAAAATTCATATAATTCACTATAATTTCTTGACTAATAAAATATAATTTATTCTGTTGAAGAATATGTTTTCTATCAGAAACTGACAGGACAACAAAATTAAGCATTCTATAATATAGTTGTAGGGGAAGTGTTGTCAAATAATATGGTTATAGAGAAGCAATTTTTTTATCAAAATTCTAATCATCATGAATCAGGTTTGGCAAACAAATAAGAATTGAACATTAAATTGATATCTGATGTATTCCGATGATGCATAAAATATAGGTTCCAAAAATTTTCATGAGATGGAATACCAAGTGGGGTAATAGAGTTACCCCCAGGATAAATCTGCTTATAATTTCAAAAATAAGAGGAATGAAATGATTTTATGATAAAAAATAACAAAGTGATGTTTGTTAACATAACAAAGTTTATGTTTTAACAAGTACTCAACGTTTCAATGAAATACATCAACATTATTTACAAAAAAATAGACAAAATGTCTCCAATTACCCTGCTTGGTAGTCGAAGGGTTAAGGACGAATGTATTCGAGTGAATCATTTCAATTTCCAATTGCAACCAACTGAAACTTAAATTCGTTAAGGTAGCGCTAGCAGACTGAAGAGTGCAACGCCTTAGTGCCGGTTGCACAACAGCCGGTTAAATTTTAACGGTGATTAATTCCACGAGAACCAATCAGAGAAGCCGTCTTTTCAAAAACGCCTTCTCTAATTGGTTCTCGTGAAATTAATCACGGTTAAAATTCAACCGGCTGTTGAACCACGAGAACCAATCAGAGAAGCCGTCTTTTCAAAAACGCCTTCTCTGATTGGTTCTCATGAAATTAATCACGGTTAAAATTTAACCGGCTGTTGTGTGAACCGAGCCTTAGTCGTCTCGACTATCCTTGCCGAGCTGGTTGGTTGCTCTGAGATTTCAGTTCCAAACCCCTCTATTCCCGTTTTATTATAAGTATATTTTCCAATGATGTATTTTATTATATTTTGACACTTGAAAATAGCATGAGTGCTCGAAACTAATTGTGTTTATATAAAACATATAAAAAGGGTACTATACTGAGGTCCACGTTATAATGGCAGTGTTTGATTAGCGATGGTATTGCTATCCTTGTCTATTATTCAACAAAGCGGATAGAACTATCTCGTTCTCGCTTTGCTCTGTTGCCAGATCGTTTTTTAACAATGTAGAATTAATGATTAATTAACAAAATATTCCATCTTTATTATGAAAATTCACTATAATTTCTTGCTTCATAAAATATAATTGATTATTTTAAACGAAAATGAACAGTCAATATTACATCAGTAAACCGTATTACATCAGCTACCGTCTATAGAAGGCATTGACAAGACAGAGGTTCGGCAATGTTTCTCTCCTATCTTTCTCCACTGCCATTATAACGTGGACCTCACTATAGTTACACACACATAGATTTTTAGCCGTATTCATGAATTCTATTAGATTGAATATGACTTGACAAACATGATGTGATCATGTGTTTGTAAAGTTTCATTCAATCTGGTAGAATTTATAAGGACGGCAAAACATTGTACGCATTTTACGCATTTATGCCATCATAACGTGAACCTCACTATAGTAATTTCACGCAATAATTGCATATTTTCTAATATTCAATGACAATTACAAAACCAGTCCATTGTTTAAATGATGATAAATTCTGTTACCGATTTAGTATTCATGCAACCACAACTTTTTACCAATTACGCTTGTCTGATTGAGAAAAATCCTTTCCTAAACTTGTTTGCTTAAGCTGCGTTTAAACCAAAGTTATTAACAAAAAGTTAATAACTTAATCCTAATAGATTCTATTAGATTGAACATGACTTATCATACACATGATGAACATATGTGTTTTTCAATTTTTATGATGTACTTTTTGTATGCATTAATAATAATAATAATAATCTAATAGAATCTATAAGGATTAAGTTATTAACATTTTGTTAATAACTTTGGTATAAACGCAGCTTTAAGTTAGGCGCACACAGATTGTCATTGGACGGACGGCATGCATCGGACGGATCGGACGATTAGATTTGATGCATTGTTTTGTTTTAAATTGGAGTGCGCGTACCTATCCGTATCGTTTAGGTATGCGCACTCCAATTGAAAACAAGGCATCAAATCTAATCTTCCGATTCGTGCCGTCCGTCCGATGACGGTCTGTGTGCGCCTACCTTTAATCTCTAATATCGGGGCACCGAGCTTCGCTCGTTATTTTTATTTATTGATAAACAGAACACAATTCTCTAAAATGATCGTTTTTAAATTTCACAGCTGGCTACATGTCATCTTATGAATTTCGGGGATGCGATATTTTGATTTTCCACAGTGAGCTCACTCACTTTTTTATTATCCACAGCTGTTTCAGCCAAGAATGAATATTATCCTTTCAATGTCGTTCAGTGAGTTTTCCCAAGGATGAGACCTAGTGCAATCGAATTTTTATATCATAAACCTACTATGTTCCAAATTTCGTGAAAATCGTTTGAGCCGTTTTCGAGATCCGTTGAACATAAATAACCAGGTATAAATATATAAAAATACAGAAATTGCTCGCTTAATATAATAGGATTTCTCACTTGTGAAAGATGTCGATAGATAATTCATCGTATATGACTGTGCCTATATTAGTCAATGGAAAAATGAATGAATAAATATTTCTTCCATGTTAAGTTTTGAAGCATCTACTTTGTGAAAATACTTGAGGACTCAATTTTTTGTGAATTGAAGAAATACAAGACTCAACCAGAGACAAACAAATATTTCATAAGCTTAGGCTTATCCTTTCTCTATGACTTGACCTATTTCGGACTATGTGTTATCTAAATTTGGGAGAGGAATAGCACATGGTTACCATATTTTTCCTCTCTATATAATTTTGATAATGTACTTATTGTATAAAATTAATAAATGAATGAATGAATAAACAAATACGTGACCTACCTGTTTCAGTGGAGTGTCGGCTGACTTTGGCCACCCTGGAGAACGAGGGAGGTCTACCCTGTCGAGTTCTGGTGGCGAAGGGAGGTCTGCTGTATGCGGGAGAGTTGGCCGAGATCCAGGCACCTGACCTCTATAGCATCACCCTGGATGGGGAGCGAGCTCACCGACCCCATATCTACACACAAGAAGAGCTCCTCAATGACATCGTAAGCATACGTTCTCACATTTATTCTCAAGAGGAAATGCTCAATGATTTTATTTTGAACGTATATTCTCAAATTGATTCTTAGGAGGAAGTGCTCAGTAATTAAACTGTAAGCATACATTCTCCTTTTTTTTCAATGAATTTATTTCCAAATACAAGAAATATTTTTACACACAAAAATAATCATTAAAATACAATAGCTTTTGGCGTGACTGGAAAAAGAAGCCTTGAGCACAGCCACGAGTACTAAAAATAAGAAATACATTTTTTTAATCTAATAACATCAACACAAATGAAACAATTCTGTTGATGTATGATAATCTATGGATGTTGAATTTTATCAATAATCCAAGTAGGCTACTTTATTAAAAAAATATAAATGCACACAAAAATTATTTAATAATTGTTTTTATTGTTTGGTTAATATCTTCCCATTACAACTTTCTCCACCTCGTATCCTTCGATTAATTCCTATTTGTCGTACGATTTTTCAGTTACAATAAATTCCCTCCTTACTAATGTACTCCAGTTCAAACTTCCACTTATTATTAATGATTGTTTCCTTGAACTTTTCAGCTATAAGAAAAGCGAAAATTTTAAGTTATAGTGTGTGCGCCATTTTCCCACCTATTGCGTTCACTCCTATTCATTTTCTTTCCCTCTCATTCTTAATCTTTCTCTCTTCCTGTACTCGTCCGTCTGTCCGTCTCAATATGTTATTCCCTTCTCTCTCTCTCTCTCTCTCTCTCTTTCTCTCTCTCTCTCTCTCTCTCTCTCTCTCTCTCTCTCTCTCTCTCTCTCTCTCTCTCTAACAATATTGACCTTGAATCGATTCACAAAATTAGTGTAGACGGTAATGACATTCCTTACTGTAGCTCAGTTAAAAATTTAGGCATTATTATGAATAATACTCTTGACTGGTCAGAACAAGTGAACAAAACTTGTAAAAAGGTATTCTCAGCCATGCATGCATTGAAGAAAATGCACGATATCTCCCTAGAAACATAAATTATTATTGGTTCAATCTCTCATCTTCCCACATTTAATGTATTGTAATTCTGTTCTTAACGATATGCAAGTCACTCTGAATGATAAACTACGCGTGCCAAAATATTGTCTACGTTTGTCTACTCTCTCCAACGCCATGATCATATCACCCATCCCACATTGCTAGTTCAACATTAAAGCTTCCCGATCAGAGGCTTTTTCGAATAGTCAAGCTTGTTAGAGATATCTTGAAATACGGTAATCCGATCTATTTTAAAGATGATTTCAAATTTGTCTCTGAAGGTAGGAGGATAGTGCTTACATACTAGAAACGGAGAAAGTACTTTAAGGATACCCAATCATCGAACTACTTTTCACAAAACCTTCTTAGTCAGTGCCTGTTGTGCATGGAATACACTTCCTGTTTCTATCAGGTCTATCGAGAGCCGAGCGAGCTTCATACTGACTTTAAAAAAAACATATTGGAACAAATGACTGAAACTGTCCGGCCCTAGAACGATCACATGACAACATCCCTCACCCATTCCACCCTATAAACCTTTAAACGATTAAACCACCAATATAAACCATGTTATAGAACGAATTATATATATATTATAAACTCATGTTATTTCAATTATCCACTGCATACTGCTGTATATTACTGAAAGTTGATAACCTGATCTACTTTCAGCTACTTATCTTATTAATCAATTATTTTGATCTTATCCACCTATATAATTATTTTACTTTATCAATTTTTTTTTTTCCTTTAATATTCATATTGATTAAAACTTTTACAATATTTCCATTAATAAATAAATCCTTAGTTTAATAACGGAAATTAACGTTTTGGTAGAGAGTTAGTGGGGAGGATATTTTAATATTCTTTCCGAAGAATGGACTTGATCTGTCCAAAGCTCCGCCAATTATCTAGATGCATAACAATATGATTATTATCTGAAGTTCTTATATTACAAATTGCTTTTTCATATCATACAGTTCAATAATATTTTCTTAGTCTATATTATGTAAATTCATCTATAATTTTGCTGTATTGTAAGCTATGTATATAAGGTATAAGCCAGTATATATTGTAATCTACATAAATAAAGTACTCAATCAATCAATCAATCAATCAATCAATCAATCAATCAATCAATCTCGGTGCATTCATGCTGTAATACTTTCTTTAACATTGTCAAATTTGAATTGTATATTAAGTGTTTGAAGCAAAATAAGTTAACCGCATCCCACTGCCAATACACAAGGTTTCTTATGTTGGCAGTGCCAAATATTATATAAATAATATTGTTATACTCAAGTTGCAATATTGTATACTCTTGTAATTATATTGTAGAAAAATGTATTTGTAATTTTGGGCAATAAATTCAATTCAATTATTAAAAGTCGATCAAAATGGTTTATGATATAACCACCTTCATAGTTTATTCATCTGCCCTCTATTGTATTATGAAGTTTAATTTTTCATGGTATACTTTCATGATAAGTTTCATTCCACATGGATGCAAATAACAACTTTCCTCTCCTCTAGTTTGCTAATGTGATGTAGTTTAATGTTGATGGCTTAATATATACTATATTATTTATCTTTTATATTCGTAATTGATTAATACTGTTGAATAATTATTTATTTTTCAAGTTTGATTTAATTTTATATTGTAAATTTTTGTGATATATACTATATTATTTCTCTTTTATATTCGTTATTGATTAATACTGTTAAATAATTATTTATTTTTCAAGTTTGATTTAATTTTATATTGTAAATTTTTGTGAATGTTAACATAGGCAACAGCTTTTTAACAATTGTCAATTAGTATCTTATATCTTATCTCTCTCTCCCATTTATTCATTTTGCAAACTATCGATTTCGCAGTTTACAATCAATTCTCTTGCGACTGATGGACTCCAGTTTCAACTTTCAGTTACTAATGACTTTTTCTTGAACGTTTCAGCTACTAGAGGTGAAACTGGAGATAGCCCCGATGCAAGGCACCCGCTTGTGCGCATTCTGGTCCCAGCAGTACCGCTGCCTCTACCCGGGCACTGTGGCTCTCCATCCCTCCCCCCACCACCACGACCTCGTCTGTGTCGAGTTCGACGATGGAGACAACGGCCGCATCCCTCTCGACGACCTGCGACTGCTGCCCAAGGGATATCCTGTTGTCGGTTAGTATTTTTGTTCGTCTCGAGTTCAAATCAAATTAAAAAAACGAAGTAATGTATGTTTTAAGTCATCAACTTGTAATAATATAATAGTATGCATGCTATTGCAATATGTAAGTTATCCTATTGTCTTTTTTTGTTTGTAATGGTTTCTTTTCAAGTATTCCAAGTCTGTCAGTGATCATTTTAATTAATTCACAACACAAAAAATATAATGAGAGAAAACAATATACAATAAACTAATTGAAATAACTGTTACAATGAATATAACACAATGCAGTTTATCTCGTCATTATTTATGTTTGTAATGGTTTTTTTCAAGTATTCCAAGTCTGTCAGTGAGCATTTCAATTAATTCACAACACAAAAAATATAATGAGAGAAAACAATATACAATAAACTAATTGAAATACCTGTTACAATGAATATAACACAATGCAGTTTATCTCGTCATTATTTATGTAAAAGAAAATAGAATATTAAAAGCAATTTGAGTGGAGAATTTCAGTGACAAACAAATTTCAAGAATGATCACTGAGTTGTTATTTCTGTAAACGAAGCATGTTGAAAGGATCGACTAAAATCGGGAGAGGGACAGTTTTGAGTTTAGCCTATTGTCTTAGATGAGTTTATAAGATGATGTGATTACTGAGTCATAATTTCCCTATGTTACAGAATATGATCCGAACCCTTTGCTGACGCTGGGTAAGAGAAAGAGGCGCATTTCAACAGCTAGCAGTGAGAACAGTACTAAGACAAATATCGTAAGTTTATATATTATTTTTCAGAATAAAATAAAGATGCAGTACCCAATATTTTTTTGAAATTTACAATGCGAAATTCCCTATTCCATTACATAGGATGTCTTCGATTTCCTAGTTTTTTAGTAGAATATCCTTTCACATGTTATCGGTAAGATATGATGATATTGGAGAAAGTTCAATACCGTACTGCTTGACCAACTATCGTAGACTATATTATTGGTATCATCTATAATATAATAAAGGAAAGAATTGGCTTATTCACGTACGGTATAGGAAATTCACGAATGACGCATCATCACGTCTGAACTATTGGACTGATTAATTTGAAATTTTGCATATCGATTCTTAATTTACCGAGGATGGTTATAGCATATTTAAAATTTCCCTATTTCATTTTTTTAACTTGAAATTTTGCATATCGATTCTTAATTTACCGAGGATGGCAATTTTTTCAAAATTTCAGTAGGTCAAATTTCCAGTTTGTCAAGTTTTTAATTATACCCTTGCGGAGCACAGTTTACCTACTAGTTCAATATAAAATAACAATGAACAAAATAAAACCCATATGAGTTTTACATTGAACTCCCTAGACACCTCTCAATCATATTACCTATAGATTTATCAGGAATATTACTAGAATTTTTAAGATACTCAGGTCCGGTTGCACGAAAGCCGGTTAAATTTCAACCGTGATTTATTTCACGAGAACCAATCAGAGAAGGCCTTTTTGATAAGACGGCTTCTCTGATTGGTTGTCGTGGAATTAATCATGGTTAAAATTTTACCGGCTTTTGTGCAACCGGCACTCAATTTCGAACAGCATTTTTCAATCAAATTTGATTTTTTAATGAATTTAATTTTTTTTTCAAACAGACTGCAGAACAAGCTTTGGAGGAAATAGATGAAGAACACACTGACGAACCAGATGAAGCAATGGCTGAAGAAGAGGAACCAAGACAAGGAGGAGAAGACGAAGATGACGAAGAAGGCATGGAAGAACATCACGAAGAGGAAGCAGCGGAAGTTGTCAACGAACAAGAGAGGATGGATGCGGAATCGGATGAAGATGAGGAAGAAGGAGATCGTAATAGCGAAGAGAATGAAAATGGATTGATGAACCGAGTTGAAAAAGAATCGAAGGACAGAGAGATAAACAATGGTGCTAGTGGTAGTGGAGAGACACATGTAGCAAATCAACCGACAGTGAAAACTCTTACTGAGGTATGTAAAACTGGTTCCATTCCAATCTCATTTTTTTCATTGTTAGAAAAAAAAATTAAATTAAAAAGAATCTCTGTTTATTCTCTATTACTTATTCTTATCTCTGTTCATCAGAGATTGACAATGGTGTAATAACCGAAACCGGTTGTTCTAAGTATCAATAAATCTGTGTTTTTTGACAATTTCTTAGTCTTTTTCATTTAATATGAATAATTAACACAATATCAACTTCTCAACTACACAAAAAATGAAAATATTCTAATTGTTTTGCCTCGTGAAATGAATTTTGAAAAAAGTATTAGACTATTTAATTAGTTTTGAGCCAATACTCTGATGAATTGAGAATTTATCATAATAACTTTGTCGTAGTCTAGATACTGTGTATCTTCATGAATTTTTAAAAACCACTTACCTATTTATGATGCCATGAGAAATGCATTTCACTCCTGAGGACTAGCGAATCAGGAGGAGGCTGATAAAGGACTGATGAAGCTTCTCTTCGGGAGTAAAATGCAATCCTCATTCTATCATAAAAAGTGTTTTTTTAGCTATTTACGATGATACACAGGGTCTAGACTACAACAAAGTTATTATAGAGCCAAAAAATGAAAAATCCCAAGTACCCTTTTTTTAATTTTAAATTAAATAAAAAGACTAGGAAATCGTCAAAAACCACAGATATATTGATAGTTAGAAAGACCGGTTTCGGTTGTTATTACACCATTGTCGATCTCTTTTTTAATTTTCTTACTTACTGTAAGTTAATTAAAAAAAATATTCTTAGATTTTTTATTTTTATTTCTTGATTATTAAGAGTAGCCCTAAGAAAAAAATGTTATTATGATGGTCTTTTGTCTTGGAAAACAACATCAATTTTATCATGAATCTTGTACAGGTTTTTGGAAATATTTAAAGGAAAATCAGTTTTGGGCGGGAAAACATTGTTTTATTGTAGGCTATATTATTTATAATTAATTTGGATTGAATGAATTTTATTGTCTTGAAATTGATTGCAACAATAAATACTTAAATAAATTGAGCATTTACTGATAAATTTTGAACTAATCTCAATTGAACTATTACTTTTAACAACAACGGCTCTATTCAAATAAGTCAGGCTCACAAAACGGAAACACTCCTAACAAGCTGAATTATATCCCCCAGCCTCCACTAAAATTTACACCAAGTAAATGGTCTGTTATCTCCATATTCAAGTGCTTTGATATTCCCACTAGATTATTCCTCATTGATCATTGAACGTCATTATCTATTACATTTTCACTCTTAAATTCCTACCAGTCATCTCTCAATCTCAATTATTTCCTACACCATCTTCTTCCAGCTTTTCTATCTCTATTCTTAAACTGTTACAATAATTTTCCATAATATTATCCTTATTTTTCACCCTTCTAATCTTCATCACATTCTCTAACTCTCCACTCTCAACTATTTATCTTCACCTCTTTTTTTTCTTTAATTTTATTGAATCTGTTTATTTCATTGATTTTTTAGTTTGAAATTTATTTATTTTTAAAAAGAAATATGTACAAACCGCTTGAATATAACAAAAATTGTATAAACAATACATCACATAAATTGTACTGCAAAAAACCTCTCTGCACTGCCAATAAAAGATCACCTAAAATTCTGTTCAATCTTGTGACAATAGTATTTTTCTATTTTCATCTACATTTTTTTATCGGTCTTCAATCTAACGCCAGTTACACACACATCGATTTTTGACGTACGATTTTTGCCGTCTTTATAATTTCTACCAGATTGAATGTAACTTGACAAACACATGATCACATCATATGTTTATCAAGTTATATTCAATCTAATAGAATTTATGAATACGGCTGAAAATCTATGTGTCTGTAACTATAGTGAGGTCCACGTTATAATGGCAGTGGAGAAAGATAGGAGATCAACGTTGCCGATCCTCCTCTTGTCAATCCTTTTTATAGACGGTAGCTGATACAGATTTATCGATGTAATATTAACTTTTAATTCTCGTTTAAAATAATTATATTTTATTGAACAAGAAATTATATTTTTCAATAACTTCATAATAAATTTTTATTATTAAGATGAAATATTTTGTCAATGATGATAAATTCTACATTATTAAAAGACGATCTGGCAACAGAGCAAAGTGAGAAAGAGATAGCGCTATCCACTTTGTTGAATGATAGACAAGGATAGCAATAAGGAAAAGAATATTATGATCACCACGACCATATTATTATAGTGGGGTAGCATAATTAGAACTAAGTTTAGTATTAGCAACTTTTGTATGTATAATGTATAATATGTTTTGTCAATAAACTCCTCTGGTTGCAATTCATTGGCAATCAGAGAAATTATTATTAATACCATTGCTAATCAAACACTGCCATTATAACGTGGACCTCACTATAGACTTATTGCCTCATCTATACTTGTTCAAATAGTTTGTGTAAGATTTTAATATCTGTTGAATTTTGTTTGAAGGAGGAGGAGAAGGAACGACGTCGTCAGAAGAAGAAGAAACGCGAGAAGCACAGAATGGAGATGGAGAGAAGAGAAAGTGGAAGTGGAGGAGAGCACAAAAAGAAGAAGAAACACCGTGAGTGCTGCAATAAGCCTCACCACCATCACAAGCATAAGCACCATAAGCACAGGCACCATAAACACCGCCATTCCTGTTAGTATTCACCTTCACCATCTACCATAAATACATTAATTCCCAAATATAATTACATTTATAGAATTACATTTATACATAAAAGTGTTGGGATGGATCATGTCTTAAAGTATCAACCTGGTTGATAGTCAACAATATTATGAATACAATTCGCAGCATCTAGTTTTCGAGTTTTTTAACCTTTCGGCAGTCGCGCTGTTGTAAAAAGTACACCAGTGTCAGTTTGCTGTACAAAACTATTGAATGGGATGGTGTCAGTGAATGAGTCACCTATGCATTCCAAAACTTTCCCCCATCACTCCACTGAGTTGCAGTACTAACCGAGCAATGGTTCAGACTTTAGGTACCATTCAGTCGCACTGTGCATAATATAGTGAAAGACTGTATACGGGGACTGTAAATGAACCAATTCACAGAATTGATGGCTTTGCTTGGTGTACCTTATTGGGCTATGAAATTGAACATCCAAATGTTCATAGGCGTAAAATAATCCAAGAAGATGGAAAAAGTAATTATACAATTAATTAATATGTTTTGACAGTAAACAGAGTACATAGCACTTGGAAAATTGGATGTTGTAAAAAGTACAACACGCGACTGCTCGTGTGACTGAGTAGGGCGCGACTACCGGAAGGTTAAAGTAAATACAGTCTATTAACGTAGAACTGTGATTGAATTAATTCATTCTAGAGTATTTTTTTTTTTTCAATTTGAAAAATAATTTTGTTTGATTTAATTGTGAATTGAAGTGTGTAATTGAAAAATGTAGAAGTGACAAATAACCTGGCTACATTTGGACTGTTGTATAAATTAGAATTGGAACCGTTTCGGGCTTATAAGCCTGAGACACTCTTCTGAAAGTTGTGTAATTCTGAATGATTGAATGAATAAAAAAATAAATATACTTAGTTAAACCTACATCAGAACAGTCTAAACCTAGTCTACAAAGTAAACTATACAAAGTACGATAAGTACTCGTGAAACGAGTTGAAAGTTGAAATATACTTTTTATAGGTCCATGAAAAGTTTGTATTTTGTAAATACTGTGTAGTTATTTGGATCAGTTTTTTAGTCACTACATTAAACGAAGATGATTGGTTTATAGGATTCAAATACAATTAGGCCCGGTTTTAAATTATAATCATGATTAAATTTCACTACAACTAATCAAACAAGGTTTGTCTGTGGCGAGGAGAAGAAGGCTTCTCTGATTGTGTCTCGTGGAATTAATTGTGTCGATTAATGCCTGTAGTTAACCCGGTGCAACCGGATGTTGGTGTTCAAATTGATCAGCTATGATATTCACCTAACTATAGCCAGCTAGCGATATGATATCCGCCTGATTTGTATTGTATAGTGTTGAAACAGATGCAGTATATTATGGTAACCAAAGAATAACCAATCAGAGAGTGTCTATACTTTCTGGTAGTAACTATAATCTGTTCAACGTTGTAGATAATTTATAAAATTATCTTGTAAATATGCAGTATATTAAGCTGCGTACACATATTCGCGCTTCCGACCCGCACCGAGCACGCTCCTCCCTCGTACCGCCCTCGTACCTCCCTCGTGCCACCATCGAACTACAGTCGCTCCTCCCACGCACCCATCATGAACGTTACGGAAGATGTTAGATCTTCTCGCGTTCCCCGGTCGAACTACTCTTGCTCCCCGGTCGATCATCAATCGCTCTGCTGGAGTGACGTTCGGTTGCGGAGCAGAGCGAAAGTCTGTACGCACCTTTATGGTAACCAAAAAATAACCAATCAGAGTGTCTATACTCTCTGTTGATAACTCATAATCTGTGCAACGTTGTAGATAATTTATAAAATTCATCTTGTAAATATGATGTTGAAACAATATATAATCTTCTATGGTACCTCCCATGCTAATGTTTGTATCAAATCACTTTCAAGTATTTACTTTGTACATCAGTATCAAATCGGATAAATTCTATGGTAACTCACACAATCCAACAATATTTATTTATTATTATTATTATTTATTCATACATTGATACATACAATATCATTCTCATTTTTTATTATTATCAATGATTGATGATAATTACTATCATTGATAATGTTTGAAAGTGTTTTTTAGGTACCAAAAAATGTATTTAAAGTGCTTCTAAGGTAGCATACAAATGATTTTAAAGTATGCTCAATGAATGATTGGGAATATTGAAGCTAAATGACGAATTATTGCTATTCTTTTCATAAAAATCATGATGTTCCTGCACCAACCTATGAAAAACAATTTCTGCAAAAAACTTTACATTTTAAAATTATTTTTCTATGTTTGAAATTTACAAAATTGTCCATTTACAGCAGCGGATAGCAGCGAGACGAACAAAGAAGAAGGAGACGAAAACAAAATGTCGCCACCAAAAGAGACTGATGGAACACAAACGGATAGACCACACTCGAAACCCCTTCAGGTGCGTTACTTTGATTAAATATTGAACATAAATGTTATCATCATCATCGACTGTTACTATAAGGGTGGGCACACACCAGTTAGTCAAAACAAGACTAGTCACGATTAGTCACAATACTTCACATAGTTGCTTAATAATGAAGCAACACACACCGATTAGTCATTGCAATTAGACATGTCATCATAAGCAACTATGTGAAGTATTGTGACTAAACGTGTCTTGTCTTTTCTTGACTAACTGGTGTGTGCCTAGCCTTATACTTATTCTACAATAATTTATAGTGCGACATTGATTTCAAACTATCTGCATTCCCTTTAGAAAACATCAATACTCCCCACTCAAACAATGCATGCTGACAAAGCAAAATGTGCTTTACCTATTCTACAATCTATAGTGAGATTCTTCTTTTTGAAGTATTAACATGATCAATTAATTGAGTCATTTATTCATTTCTACATCACGTTTAATAATTAAAACCTACTATATCTAAATTTAAAAATCTACTTTGTGAAAATAAGGTTTACCAAGATGAAAACACAAACGGAATTTATGTGAATACTCACATATTAAAGCTGTAACGACAAAAAATCACAGCTAATGCTACTTTTTCTCTGGAATTATTGTAGGTATATACAGGGTTATACAGAGGAAACGCATGTTTTTCGAACAGCCAGTGCTCGTCAACGGGAGAGGGTATTGCCTCGGAACGAATGTTGGCAGACGACCCATACTATGCCATTTCAGTTGCCATGAGCGTTGGAACGTACAACATCGTGTGTTCGCTGTTAAGCAGTTTTTTTTTTAGAAACAATGAATCTGTAGTCACAGCGCAACGCTTTTTCGTCAATATTTTAGAGTTGAGGGTCGAGGTGCAATGGCCGATCGAAATACTGTACTCTGATGGGTTGCAGCGTTTATGAGTACTAGTTCTGAGATGAAAAAGAAACCACCTGGTCTTCACCGTTCCCCAGAAAGTGTAGACCGAGTCAGAACGGTAGTTGTTACTAGTCCTAGACGATCGACTGGACGACACTGACTCGGTCTACATTTTCAGGAGTACGAACTGAACGGGAAAGACCAGGTGGTTTCTTTTTCATCACAGAACTAGTAGAGTACTCATAAACGCTGCAACCCATTGGAGTACAGTATTTCGATCGGGCATTGCTCCTCGACCCTCAACTCTAAAATATTGACGAAAAAGCGTTGCACTGTGACTACAGAATCATTGTTTCTAAAAAAACTTCTTAACAGCGAACACACGATGTTGTAGGTTCCAACGCTCATAGCAAATGAAATGGCATAGTATGGGTCGTCTGCCAACATTTGTTCCAGGGCAATACCCTCTCCCGTTGACGAGTACTGGCTATTCGAAAAACATGCGTTTCCTCTGCACAACCCTGTACATATGGATTAGTTATAATAATGTGAAATATTACTTTTATGTTTAGTTTTGAAGCATCTAAATTTAAAAATCTACTTTGTGAAGATAATTAAAGGACTGAAAATTTTGTGAAGTGAACAACTCAACTACAAGGCAACCTATGTCGGAGTATGTGTAACCTTATCTAAATTTGGGAGAGGAATAGCACAAGGTTACCTTATTTTCTCCCTCCCTATCATTTTGATGATGTACTTATTATATGAATCAATAAAGAATAATATGGGAGAGAGGAGCAGGCGAAACTTACAGGCTATTTAAGAAGTTGATTACTATTAAGAAGTAACTATTAAGTTATTTACTATCAAGTTAGTTACTATTAAGTTGATTACTATTTAAGAAGTTGATTACTATTTAAGAAGTTGATTACTATTGATGTTGTTAGCAGGCAGACACTACAAACACGAAAGAATTCAAGAAGCACCGCGACCGTCAAAACAGTGTGGAGGCCGGAAAAGCAAGATGGCCGCCTTCTTGCCTGCCAAGCAGCTTTGGCAGTGGCTGGGCAAGGGCTATAAGAGACCGGGAGCCAAGGGCCGTTGTCGCAAAGAGTTCTACAAGTCAATCCATCGGGAAAACGAAACTATCAATGTGAGTGTTCACTTCCAATAGTATTTATCAATCATAAATTATTTATTGATACATAATCAATTCACAACTATGAATAATATATCATTATAAATATTATTATTCTCAACTATGTATGATATTGGAAAAGGAACCACAGGCTTAAAGCCCAAAACTGTTCCTTTCCCAAATTTAGATAGAAATTGAATGAAGAAGACTGAGAAATTGTCAAAAAATCACAGATTTATTGATACTTAGAAAGACCGGTTTCGGTTATTACACCATTGTCAATCTCTGATAAACTGATGTACTAACTGATGTTTATCAGAGATTGACAATGGTGTAATAACCGAAACCGATCTTTCTAAGTATCAATAAATCTGTGTTTTTTTGACAATTTCTTAGTCTTTTTCATTCAATATGAATAATTACCACAATATCAACTTCTCAACTACAGAAAAAGTAGATAGAAATTGTCCAATAGGTCATGTTTACACTTCATGACTTTTGTCCAAAATATTTATAAAATTTAAATTTAGAAAAGTTGAAATTAAATAGAAAATTTAATTGAATAAATTATAATAAAGTATTTTAATAGAGCTACTGGAATCGTTTAAGGTTGTGCATTCAATACTTTTTTTTTCAAAAATAATCTTTTTTTTCTTTTTCTAATCTATTGGACAGGTTCTTAGAAAATAATCTATGCAATTGAAATCAGCTTCTGTTGGCTAACAATAGGGCTTCAAAAGTCACTTTTTTGAGGCAGATGGTACACATACCCTACAAAAACTACTGGTCAGAAAAATTTGAGAAAAATATGCAAATCTCCTTTTCAATATAGCAAAAATTACGTCAACTTTGTTTTTGAAAATCTGGAAAAAATTGAATTTTTATGCATTTTAAACTCCTTTTTCACATTCAATGTTCGATCTATAGACTTCAAATTCATAGCAACTTGTAGCGCTGTTCTTGATGAATAAAGTTGATGCTTAAACTTCTTTTATAGACACAAGAATAGCCGCTGGTATGTGTACCTTTAAAGCACGGTTTTACGCCTGCTATGCTCGGGCAGCAAATGAAAGGTACAGCTGGAGCGATCTAGCGGAATTAGTTTGTCCCTAGAGCTAAGCGCTCGACGTTAATTGCGATAACTAGTACCCTTTTTAAACTTATTTTTCATGAACACTACTTGTTTTAGGGCCGTTTGCACAGTGACAGTTTAAACTAGATTAAATCCGTATCAATTCTCGTTTGTTAAAATTTGTTTCATTTTGAGTTTAAGCCACAAGCTGACTAAATTCAGTTTAAGCTTTGACTGTGCAAACGGCCCTAAATGTCGAAATATTGCTAATTAACAAAATATCCAATCTAAATTGTTAAATTTAATCATTGAAAAATATGTTTTCTTGATAAAATAAAATATAATAAATTATTTTAAACAAAATAATGTACAGTTAATAACACATCAGATATACCGGTATCAGCTATACTTCTATAGAAGGCAGTGGCAAGGCAGAGAATCGGCATCGCTGTTCTCCCATCTCTCTCCACTGCCATTATAACGTTGACCTTACTATTGTACCCTTGTAATAAGTTTTAATCAAATTTATATTACAAGGGTACTACAATAGTAATTCTCTATAATTAAACATTCAAGTATAAATGAAAATAGTTACTTCATTATTGATATTCATTTTTGACTGTTGAAGTTTTTCCAACATCAAAATATCTGTTATTTCATATCAAATTATCGTCTGATCAACTAAAAAACTTCACAGTTTTAAATCATTATCATCATAGTTCTTGAAATATAGTAACTATAGCTTCTATATAAATTTGTAGTGAATTACAATTGATTTTGGTAATTTTATTCAGGTTGGCGACTGTGCAGTTTTCCTGTCAACTGGTCGACCAGATCGGCCCTTCATCGGTCGTATAGAGTCCATGTGGTCGTCCTGGACTCACAACATGGTTGTCAAGGTCAAGTGGTTCTATCACCCCGAGGAGACATCCGGATGTCCTGAAAAACTGGCATATCCGGTGAGTTATTTTCACGAAAACAGTGCTATCAACATTATTTGTTGGAATTATAATTTTTTTAAATTTTTAATCCTTCATCCCTGAAACGTTTTTAGCACTACTAGGATATCGGGGATGATATTCTACATCCAATTCTGACGTTGAATTGGAAATTTGAGAAAGTTGCAATTTTACACGATTTGGCAACCCTGTAATTTCTTCGGATGGAGGGCCAAGTCTCAACTTGTTTTACACAAACTATAGTACAGTTCCATTTCCCAGTATTATTTTGAAATTTCACTGATACGATACAGGATTATTCTCCAAATCATTGTGTTGAAAGCTGAGATGAACCAATTCATAAAAATAAGATTTTTTTTTTTAACAAATCAATTTAAATAAGATTTATCTCAGATTTAATGGATTATCTGCTGAATACCGTGAAATGCATGATATCAATATACGGGTATTTTTCTCGAATTGACGAGAAATAGATAAATATATAATGTTTTCACGAAGAAAGATAAATTTTCTTGAAAAACAATAGTGAGGGCTGCTATCATTTACAAATTTATGTACACCGTAATAATTTATTTAGAAATTTCAACCGTAGGTGATTATGCCTATCAAAATTAGGAAAGTAATTCTATTAGTGTCATAGTGAGAATGTGTAAGCATTCTGAGCATTTTGTGTGTGAGCATGGTGCTTTGTCTGCAATAAATTTTTATTATAAGGACTGTAAACTATCAACCCGGCTGACGGCTTCGGCCAAGCCTAAGAACTTTTTTTTTACTTTGTCGAAAGAGAACATTTATGTTATTTTGAATTAATTTTTCAAACGAGGTGTTTTTGTGAATGAGTTTTCATTTTCTCTTTCTGTACTATCTGAATTATGTTAATAAAGTTCTATTCTATTCTATGGATTAGGAAAGTGAGCAGTTTTGGATTTTACCGTTTCCTATTTTTGGATTTCTCGTTTCCTATTGCTCTGATTTAACAAATGAATTAATAAATAATACAAAGAAATCATTATAATACTATAAATTATTCAGTAAAATTAATGTAGATATAATGATTTTTATCGTTGGAGTTGAGTTTCACTAACTTTAATCAAATTGAATCAATTGCATGGAATGGAGAAGGTATTCTTCATTATTTCATGAATAATATAAATAATAATATAGTGAAATCAATGTTATACAATGTATTGTATCGTCAGTGTTGGCTTTCACTAAATTTAATCAAACTATATCAATTCGCTACAATAAATAATACAATGCTATACAATAATTTGTATCGTTGGTGTTGAGTTTCACTAGATTTAATCAGAAGAAATCAATTTGCTACAGTAAATAATGCAGTGAAAGCAATTTTATACAATAAATTGAGTATTGAGTTTCACTAAATCTAATCAAAAGATATCAATTCGCTACAATGAATAATTCAGTTGAATCAGTGTTATACAGTAAACTTTGTATAGTTTGAGTTGAGTTTCACTAAATTCAATCAGAAGAAATCAATTCGCTGCAATGAATAATATAGTGGAATCAATATTATTTAATAAATTTTGTATAGTTGGTATTGAGTTTCGCTAAATCTAATCAAAATATATCAATTTGCTGAAATGAATAATACAGTGGAGTCAATGTTATACAGTAAATTTTGTATAGTTTGAGTTTCACTAAATTTAATCAAGAGAAATTAGTTTACTACACTAAAATAATACTGTAAAAGCAATGTTATCCCATATATTATACTAAATTGGTTCATTTTTGCGACCAGGGCGCCTTATTCGAGAGTCCGCACAACGATGAGAATGATGTGCAGACCATCTCACACAAATGCGAGGTCATGTCGCTAGATGCCTACAAGAACTGGCTCAGCCAACACCCAGAGCGAGTCGAAACCATATATGACTATAACGATATCTACTATTTGGCCGGATATTACGACCCCACAAACACCAACCTGACCTTCGAGCCGGATGTTGAATAAATTCTGACATCTCCGACTCAACCCACGATTTATGGAATCCGAGATTTATGGAACTAACCAAGTTTAGAAATATAAGTGTCATCTACGATAAGTGTCAACTACATTTTTTAATTCCGGTGTGACTCAAATTGTGAGAGTAAGATGAAGGAAATTCAACAGTGACATTCAACTTCTAGGATTTTACTCAGTGAGTGAGTATATAAAATTAAATATGAATGGCAAGAATGGATTCTGTGGCTAGATTTGTAAAATTGGGTTGAAAGATAACTGACTTCGATAAATAAATCTCCAATCTCCAACATACGAATCTATCATCTAAAGCTAGGATAGAATCAAACAAAGTGTCGTTCAACTTTTCAAATTATATACAACTTTAAAGTTGAATATAATCTAACTTCTAGCATCTTAATTTTGCGAGTCACCATCGTAAAGCTGGGATGAATGGGACTTGAATTTATTTCGTGCATCACCAAAACTGAGAGATTCACACTGTCACCGAACATAACTTGATTACAATCTTACTTCCTGAATCTATGAGCCAAAACATCGTAAAACTTGGTTGAGTTGGACTTGAACTTCATGTCATGTATCACAAAAACTGAGGAATCTTGCACTGTGGCCGAACATTGTGGAATCACCTTGAATGAAATCAACTCCAGTGCAAGGTGTAATGAAACTAGGATTTTACTCTGCTACTGAGTATAGTGAAACTTTGATGAATGAAATCTGAATTCTGAACTATGTGTCAATCAAATTTTTACTCGGTGACTAAGTATAGAGAGACTAGAAACTACTTATTCTTGAAATTGGTTACAACAAGCTCTTAACCTATTACATTCGTCGAATGGAGTTGATATGTTCATGGAAATGTCATGATTGAATTCTGACTTCAATGCATAGTGTCACAGAACTTGTTGAATTCAA
Source organism: Nilaparvata lugens (assembly GCF_014356525.2). Lineage (NCBI taxonomy): Eukaryota > Metazoa > Arthropoda > Insecta > Hemiptera > Delphacidae > Nilaparvata > Nilaparvata lugens. The sequence continues at coordinate 38,777,988 of NC_052511.1, read as the reverse complement.
CTCAGTAACTTGAAATTATTTAGCTATCATAAATGGAACTGTATATGAATCTACAAAATCATGTGATTCATTGACATTTGTACATAATATATGCTATGATGAAGAAGTGATAATGACAGAATACTATGAAAAGTAAGATGGGTGATTTTTCATTATCGGGTTACGGTTCGCAAACTTGGGTTGTGGGATGAGTGAATTTTGTTACGGGCATTTTTGTTGCAAGTTTTGTAATCACATTTAATTTTCCTACAATAGAGTCTCGCTCAATTGTAATTTAATATGTTCATTTGATCCTGTTGATTAGCATTGATTATTATTATCAACAGGTAATAACATTATTTGAAGTAAAAATGAACAGTGTAATATTTGGGCTCATTTATTGAAATGTTCAACTTCAAGATATCATATAAAATTCTGTAATTTGTATGAAAAAATAAATTATAGATTCCATAGGAGCTGTTGAAATAATATAGCAGCCTATATTTCAGTAATTAAATTCGTAGAAGAATTTGTATATTCTAGTTTTGAGTGAATTCGGTATGTAACGAGAAAAGCCTGTATCTAGTCCTAGAGTGAATTGTAATATTCACTCTGATAGCGGTCTAATCCAATTCAAAGTTAATGAGTAACTCATTGATATCATGAGAATTAATTCAGGATTTTGGCCTACTACGCTATCAATAAAATTAATCGGAGGATTAACGTATAGATATTCATATTTAGTATCAAAATCTTGAAGAAATAGCCCAACTAAAGACTGTTTTTGAACTGAAGACAAGTCATTCAAGTGCCATAAGCAATTGACATATTATAAGGCTATTAATACATTGCAGCTAGACTCTATTTGGGAATATATTTGCTTATTTATTAAGTCTTTCACAAATTAGGTAGATTCTTACCTAAGAAATGGTGCATCTATTTTATGGAATATAACGTCTAAAATGTTTCAATTTATACTGTAAATATAATACTGTAATATCCATTCTGCTGCAACTGTTACGCTTTCAATGCTTGTCCTATTCTACAATAATAAGTTAATTTAAAAAAGACCGAGGGGTCGATAATATTATAGAAATGTAGATTTAGCCGCTGTAAATTTGAGGCTTCGTAAATATCTTTTCAAGGTGCCAATTTTTTATTAAAATATATTCGATGCATTTCTGTATGATTGTTGATGACTGAATGAGAAATAATGCAGCTTCTTTTCCAATTAAAGAACTTCAATAATATTAATGGATTAATCATTAGTATGCTTAGAGTGTGTACGGTTAAAACTGAACGGTATTTTTTTGTTAAACTTTTTTCATAAATTCTATTGTAAACTTGTATATTTTCTCACAGAATAATGCAAAAATTATGGAGGGAATTACGAGTTGATATGAAATTATAATGGAAACAAGAAGGCTGAGTAGTGAGACTTTTCAATAATTATGATAATAAAATCAATTAATTTTATTTTGAATGGACTAAAAGTAGAAATAATATCAGTCAGTAATTATTTATTATGAATTTTGACACAATAGTTGTGAAGGATTAAACTAATATTCATATTATATACGGTAATATAAAAATAATTTATTATAATCGAACTTAATTTTTTAAAGCTGTTAGCTAATATTTTGAAGACTTTCGCAGTTAAGATTGACTAAAATCTATATCCGATATTTATCATCTTAAAAATTCAGTCGCTCTTTAAATTATCTTCATACCTCCTTTAAATTAATTTATTAAATCATTCTCAATTCCCCTTGAACTAATGAGAAATTTGCAAATATTAGTAACTAAATGACAAACGACTTTTCATATCATTATTTTGTTTAGTAAAATGCAGGAATTATCAACTTTAATTCACTCACTGACCAACTATCAGCTTACATAAATTTAAAATAAATTTTATAACCGGCATGATTTATTCCGAATTTCAAATAGGTATGATAATACATCTTTATTGGTATTTGAACGAATGACTAGCCTAATCAAATTACAAGGACTTTGAGGACAACCTTCAGCAAATTTATTTTCATAAACTATTTTTGCAAAAAATGTCAATAATATCGTTCTCAAAAAGTTTTATCACATCAATAAAATATATCTCATGTCTTATATCGTTGAATTGTTTTACTTGGTTGTATGGGACTTTCTCTTTCCTGTAATTTACGTTCAATTATTTAAAATCATATCACTTTGAGGGCAGTAAACATATCACATTTATGCCTGTGAAAACATCAATATCAGGAATATATGTTAGCTTCTATTTGATTCCCACCTTTTATAAATTAACTAAAATCAATTGACAATTAGTTTAATAGTATATGTGCAATCCGTTAATGATCACACCTATTGAAATAAAACCTGCATTAAAAAAACGTGTCATTTCAAAATGCTTTAATTAAAATACGAGCAAAAATATTCAAAAATATATTTTTTATGTATATACGATTACTATACATTTTCTAGTCTCTTCAGTTGAGACCACAATAGGGACTAACGTTTTTCGTGTGTGTGAGAGAGAGTGTATGTGTGTATGTAAATAAGATGAACCATTTTTCTTTAAAAAAATGGTGTTGTTCATTTTTCTCTATAGATTTAATTTGTATCTTATTTGTGTACATTGATTCAATTTTTCTTTACAATGGTGTAAATTTTGTAGCAAAATTGAAAACCGATATCTTCTCGATTATTCTTTTCAATAGAAATGAATAGCCTACTTGGAAAGATAACTAACTGTGTTTTTTCAAAATATTTTTGACAGTCGAAATGATTTTTGATGACACAAAATATGACAGACGAACTATAATAAACTTAGGGTTTATGTGGTCTGTATTTCAAATTGTAAATAATTGATGTTATATTGTGTAAGAGATATTGTTTTCCAAGTTTAATTTTTCCAACAATAATCAACTAAACCTGAAATGAACAATGTTGAATATTTTTCACAGCAGCCCAGAATGAATTTTATTTTTGAAGGATCAATTTACATGACAGATTCATTCAGAGATCAAAATTACATCATTCATAGTTTGTGTAAAATTCCATTGAACAACGCCATTTTGTTGATAAGAGGTGAAATGTATTTTAGAAGTAAATCAAATATTTGCTGATGAAGAGTTGATTAATTGAAGAAAAGAAAAATGGTCATATATAGTATTCTAGGTACTTGACAAATTGTGATATAGTAATTATTTTATTAATAACAGTAGATTTTAGAGGATAAATATTAATATTTGTTGTTAACAATATTGAAACTAATGTAAGTACGGATGATATAAAATAATTATGTATGTGTACTGTAATATAAAAAAATGAAAATCAAATTTTAACTGTTGGTAAGATTATGAAATGTATAATAATATTGTATACTGATTACATTCTGTTTTAAAGTGAATCTGAAATGTATATACATTTTTTCCAGTTATGTATGATATTTTTACGCTTTTTATAACTTGTTTCAACATTAGTAATGCTACTACGCTTTACGTACAGGGTAAATTCTTTCAGAGAGACAGGCTTTGTCTTTTTAAATTGTTAATTTTTAATAAAATCACACAAAAATCATGTCACAGGTTTGAATCTACTTTTAGCGAGAGTTATCGGTAGTTCAAGTTTGGTTGCTTGATGAAGGACAATTATTTTAATTTTTATAATCTGACAACTTCTTTCAGAAAACTACTTTTAAAATATGTTGGAAGAATTTCTCCATACATCTTTTAGCAGTGAAGAAATCAATTTATCATTTTTCAAACGAGAAATTCTCAAATTTCACTCAGTTTTTACAAAAAAAATCTCTCGTTTGTTTAAAGATTTTGAATACTCAATTTACATTCAAGTGTAATAATTAATTTTGATTTTAAATATTTTACTATTCAATTTCGCTTACTCAATACTCTAGTGCATTAACTTCTTTATATATTTCATGTGCTCTTTCCATATGAATTGAAAGCAATAATATTTAATAGAAAGTTCACAAATATAATTTTTCCATGATTATTGTAAAAAAATGAATAAATAAAAATTATTCTGTTAGAACTTTTATCATTTATGTGCCATATTCATTCTTCAACATTTTCAAATGACAATCTGTTCATCAGTTTTTATGACAAAGAGGACTATCAACGCATATATGAGACAGATACATTATGAGAACGTTAGTGAACATACAACTACATTCGTAACTATTACAGAATGTTTCTCTCGTAATATTACAAAATATTCATTCTTTGTAATAAATATTACAAACCTTTAGAAACTGTACCTGGAAATTTTGTAAAAAGCACAATAATTGGAAGCACCTTGCCTAATACTTTAGAATAATCGTGTCTTTTGATAATAATAGTCAGGCTTTGTTGTAGTAAAATGATTATTCTTGAAAATTTAATTTCTGAATTTGTGATATAATTGTAATAATGTTATTATATTGTCAATAGTGACGTAAATAGTATCAAGTACAAGAATCGACAGAAAAAAAGTTTTAGAATACATGTTTTTCTAATAAAGAGCAATAAAAGAATCAGTTTATTTTAAACAAAAATATCTGTTTTTTCAATCAACATGGAATCCATTATTGTATCTTCTGATCAAACTTTAATGAACAATATAATTTTGAATTACTACGTTGAAATCATTTCACTAGAATTAAAAATTCAATAATTGCTTTCTTACATTAAATAAAATCGTACTACAATAGGGTAAATATTTATTTAATACCACCATTTTTAAATAAAAAATCGATTTCTATTTCTTGTTTCCGAATTCAGAGAATGAACGTTAAAATGAACAAAAAAAAATACTATAGCTTTTTGAACAAAAATTAAATACAGTAATAGATTCAATTAGGTTTTCATTGATACTGTGTATTCTTGTACATGAGCGACCCACAAATAATAGAGAAATATTACAAGATAGAAAAGTACAAGTTTGTCCCCCAGTTGACTCCAATAATACCTAATTCTCAATGAAACTTATGTACATTGACAGAAAATAAAAAAAAATGAGAAAAAATACAAATCACATTATTTTAATATATTTGATGTGGTCAAAGTAGATGGATGATCTAGTAGTTTTCGATTATATAAAATGCATTATATTTATAAAACAGTAATAATGTATTTTGTGTACTTTTTCAATGGATGTTGTAGTTTTGATGGTAATCAATTTATCAAGATTTTTAGAAATGTACGTGAATGAGACAATGTCATACAATTTTATTAAATTTAATCATGATTTACGAATAATTAAAAATGATTTATCACCATAATTCGATGCATTTACCTTCTTTGTTGGAAAATATATTATTTTAATATTCAGGTCACCTTTTATAAGTTGGCCTATATTATTCAAAATTACATTCTTTAATTATTATTTATTTCTTTTTTGTGATTTTAATTTTATGCTTAGATACAATTTATATGAAATTAATGTTCTCTCAATTCAGTTGAGGTTCAATTACTGTAGCATATGCTGCTAATCTTAAACGAATCAAAACTATTATTCAGTTTATTAATCTTCTTCTACATTCAAATTCATTTAAAAAATAATTTTCTATCCACATTGTATGACACTATCTTGTTCAATGTACCAGTAGAAATTGTAGTATTTAGTTTAACTTGTAAATAGTTGTCTCGAATTACTGCTTCGGTGACATGATAATCTATTTACTTGAATCTTATCATTACTACTATAATCTTGTATTGTAATTATTGGATTAAAAGGTACGCTTATTACAATTTAATATCAATTTAATGTTTGAGAGGCAAGTTACTTGTTTGATGGATGATGTAAATAAGATGTTCTCATTACCAATCCATTCCTTTTTGAGAAAAATTGTAGAATTTTTTATTGTAACTTTGAAACAATTTCAGAGAATTTTATAAACACCAAATCTTATAAGCTTTTTTTACAACTTCATGATCAGAGTTACTAATTGGAAATGTTTATTGAAATAATTCAAAAAGTAGAGTTGTTAATGAATAAAAAAAAATTGAAAATCTTACTACCAGGTAGCCTACTAGTAAAATTCTTCATCAGTTTTAGGTAAAAATTTCCCATTTAGGTGATCGATATTCCCCCATATTATCATACTTCTCTAAAACTGCAGCATCACAAAGCAATACTGTATTTCTTAAATACTGTATCAAAATAATAATTTCCCATTTTTTTAGAAACTTTTCTTTTTCAACTACAGTTATTGTTAATTTTTTCCTAAAAGCAGCTCTACACTCAAATCAAATCCCAGGCAAATCAATATTCGTCATAAAAAATGTCTAAATATTAAAAGCAATAAGTAAGCAAGTGCAAAGTAGAAGTTTGATGTTAAGAGAACACCAATTTTCTAATGGATTGGTAATGCTCGATATGTTTATTAGATATTCATTATTTTTAGTGAATTAGATGAGATGGTGAGGTATGATGTAAACTTGATTTGTTTCGTTTTATTATGAAATAAACATTTATTATAATTGTAAGCATGAATTTTATCATTCAATATGGTTCGTCTAAGAGTTTGTAACAGATCTGTTTATCGCATTTCATTCTGTTGAAAAATACTGTTGCATCTAACATGAAATGTGATGAATTTATTTTGAAATAAAGGTGCTATATTCTATATTATTAAAGGTGTGTTGATTGATTTAGGTTGACCTACTCTCCATCTATACAAAGAAAGCTGCTAAAAGAAAGTTATGAAACTTCTATTTGTACCTAGGTACCGTGCTTTCTCCAGCAAAATGAATTATCATACATAATACAATGTCATCTTCTAGTCTATTTATTAATATTACTGTATCCTATTATATTAAGCGAGCAATTTCTGTATATTTTTTATATATGGTTATTTATGTTCAACGGATCTCCAAAACGGCTCTAACGATTTTCACGGAATTTGGAACATAGTAGGTTTATGATATAAAAATTCGATTGCGCTAGGTCTCATCCTTGGGAAAACTCGCTGAACGACATTAAGAGGATAATTCATCCTTGGCTGAAACAGCTGTGGATAGTAAAAAAGTGAGTGAGCGAGTGAGTATGTGGAAAATCAAAATATCGCATCCCCGCAATTCATAAGATGACATATAGTCAGCTGTGAAATATAAACACGATCATTTTAGAGGATTGTGTTCTGTTTATCAATAAATAAGTATAACGAGATAATGTTATTCCAATCAGTTCGACATTATTCACGCTACAGATACAATGTATTCTTAGAATATTCTTTTTTCACAATGTAATCTGAGAATATTCTTTTTTCACAACCGTTTTTCAATTGATCAAAGATTTTCTACTCCCTGAATTATCTCTCATCTCTATTCATATTAGAAAAATCATTGAATTTCTCATGATAACGTGGCGTTTTTCGAGACTGACAAGCTTCAACAATTTCAATAACGTTCATCCACTTCCTTGAGTCAAATTTATTAGCTGGGAAGTACAAAAGATTGTTTCAATAATTGAATCATTCAAATGTAATCTTACATTTACTACCGTATTCAATAATACTCTTCAATTTCACTTTCCATTCCAAACTGCTTGTTAATAATCACTTTTTCAATACTTCAGTAACAACACAGCCACATAGCAGTCCGAATTCAATGAATGATAGCTACAGCTTCTACTCACATTGTGCAGCGCTTTCGGACGCCATTTTGTGTTATAACTTGAGTATTGAGAAAGTGATATTTTTATTTCTATTCAAGAGTAGCCCTACCAAAAAATTAGCCCTACCATATTTATTAATGAAATTTTCAATAATATTGTACTTTTTATTCATTTCTTAATTATTTTATTCATTTTTCCTCTCAAAAATAAATAAAGTTCAGAACAGATTTTGATAATTTACTGATCAATAACTATTGTGTTATCTTCATCATGTAAGGCCAACATCTTTCTGTAATAGTAATCAGTGAATATTTCTTTGTAAATATCAGCGTCAGACAATTTTTCCAAATCTTCTTTTGTCAAATTTTCATCCAAAACCGGAATAGATAACTTATTGCCAGAGCTTAACCGTGATTCAAAGTAGGGCTGCACATCCTCTATATCTTTATCGAGCTGCTCCATGAATTTTTCAACCTCCATTTCAAAACTATCAGTACTATTCTTATCATTTCCGCTTTCATCATCTGAGTTTTCAGCTTTTTTCTTATCTCTACTTTTCATATCCGTCCTTTCTTTTGTGAACGAAAGCGCTCTTCTATACCAACTTGTTGGATGTTGCATTTCTCTGATCCTTAAATCTTGACGCAGACTCTTCAATTTCTCTTTTATCTGCAACATCTTCAAGTTTCTCTCTTCCAGTGCGGTTTCAGTTAATGTGTTTTTGTCTGTCACTCTCTTGTCTTCTATACCCAATGCTTTCATTAGCATTTCCTTTTGTTCGGCCAGTGTTAGTTTTCTTGCTTTGGCTTTCAGTTTTTCCGGAAAAACTAGAATTCAATCAATACAGTTCATCAATAGTACAAACACAACCTTTTCAATGCACTGTTATTTGCAATCACAAATAAATTGATAATTAATCAGATATCTACTAGCATGAATATGGAATAGTGGATAAAAACAGTACTAATCATTTCATAGCAGAATTATGAATTAAGCAGAAAATATTGAGCATAGCAGATTGATTGGAATTAGTACAAGAGGCTGCTTCAACATTCACTTGACAATCGATCCTTGAAACGACTGAAATGAAAAAGTCATAACGTCTTATCAGGTTCTCATACTGTCAGTATCGCTTGAATGACAAGCTTTGATGTTATTTATAAAAAATCCTGACAGTTTGAAGTGAAACTCACACTAACTTCCAGTGTAGCTGTAAAAGTAGCTTAGAGCTCTGGAGCGTCGCAACTTTAGTCTGCTATTGCGACTCTGGTCACGGGTTTGAACACTACCTCCGTAAACAGAGCCATAGTGCATGACAGGTGGTTGATGGTAACGTCAGCACAGGTAGGGCTCCTACACCAATAAAAATCTGTGGTTTTCAGCTGATCTATATCAGCTAGTGTTTTTATTGGTGTAGGAGCCCTACCTGTGCTGACGTCACTAGAATGCACTGTGGCTTTGTTTACGGAGGTAGTGGTTCTACTCACGGTTTATATAAGAAGAAGTATATTTCATCTAAATACGTGGTTCTACTCACATTCCCACTAGCATTGGTTTATATGAGACCTTTCCTCATCATCATATAACATTATGTTGAAAAAATGTATGTGATTTTTACCCTTTGACTGAATAAAAATGACCAATGTTCATCTTTCCATTTCTCAAGTGAGAAAATAATTCACAGACTATTAAATGCAATTAATTCAATGGTAAGTTATTGAAATTTCGGTTTGATGTAGGCCTATTTATGAATATCAATCACAAGGATGAGGGAAAAATTTCAATTGTGCAACAAGAAAAAACGAAAATTTAAAATGTCTTGTTTCAAGTGTTTGGTCAGAAAATTAGACAACATTTTATAAAGTGGAGGAAACATAACTTATTTTCTGGACTATTTTAATGAATCAAAATTCGGGGGAGGAACAGTTTTGGGCTTTGCCTGTTGGTCCTTCCCCAAATATTTAATAAAATAATTGTGTATCATTGAATCAATAAAAGAATTGAGGTCAACCGGATTCAAGATGAAGAATAAAAATACGAAATAATTGGGTAAAAATTGTGATTAATATCAAGGACTTTATAATTACAAATTAAGGAAACCTTGAGCGCAGGTGAAACGTGAAAAGTATACATAGAAATAGTTGTTTTGATACAGTAATTCAATAATATTTGGAAACGTTACGGTAATCACTTGGATATTTCAGAAACAAAACAAAACAAGGAGCAATCAAAATAATATTTGAAAAATGTAATGTACTCACAGGATGGTTCAATTAGACGATCAACCTCAGGACACAGTTCGAATTTGCTGGTGATTATCAGTGGTAAAGTTGTGAGATATCTGAGGTTGATCTGGAAGTGAGGCAATTCTAGCTCCTCATAGGGTTTCCAATGTCCATCTTCGAGGAAAACCGGCTGAGAAAATACTATACCCTTTGGGATACCGTACGAACCTGTTGGAAAAATCAAGACGAGTATTATCTGATTGGAAAATTAATGAAAATAATAAGAAATAAAAAGGAGAATTCTGTGTTTGCAGGGAAATTGAGTAAAAGTACTCAGAGTATAATCTATAATAGGCTATATAATAATTGAAATAATTGGCTCATACACGTACGGGTTAGGAAATTCAAGAATAACGCATCATCACGTCTAAAATACTGGACTGATTAATAACTTAAAATTTTGCATAGATATTCTTAATTTACCGAGGATGGTTATAGGCCTATTTTAAATTCTTCAAGTACGTCAAGTTTTTAATTTGAACCTTCAATCAATCAATCCAATCAATTTTATTAGAAAAACATTTTTAAATTTTTCGGTCCTACTAAACCCGTGGGTTTTTCAGCAGGTGCCAGATCAGGAAAAAATTATTCACAACGTTAAATTAAAATTAAGTATAAATAAAATAAAATAGCTTATTTGTCGTGAATCAAGAGTAATATACAAGAAATGAAATAAAAGGATTACAATCATAATGAGAAATTATAATAGACATAATAATTAGAATAAAAATAAATAAGGAGTTAATTGAAGAACTAAAAGGGGTTAAGGAAGGAAAGAAAGAGGAATTTTTTATACAATATTAATTATTACTAAATTATTAGTCGTTCAGGCTGGCGGCAGTGACTTTACAACAGACAAAATAATTTGGAACCAGCAAAATAGGCTAATTGAAAAAAAGTTCATCGAACGCAGACCTATTAGGAATTATTTTTCAAATAATGATAATAAATATAAATTGTTTATTTCAGAGTTCTACTTATCACTGTATTTTATTCTCATTTTGATTTTACTGAATTGAAATCGAGAGCGAATTGTTTATTACATAGATCATTACATCTGTTTTTGAGTAGTCTCTTATGTTTGCAGGTAGTTTGTTGAAAAGGAAGGGTAGTATGTAGAACAAAGATCTTCTTCCATAAATATTATTAAATCGGGGATTTTGTATATTATTGGTGACCTGAAATTGTAATGGGCAGGAGGAGCTAATTTCTATAATGGAAATTATTTTTGAAATATACTATTATTTTGAAGGTTTAAAAATGTCTTGGTGTCAGGGTTTGATAAAAAATTTGTGGGGTTTGAGGGTTGTTCAAATTCAAGTTTGGATGAGGTATTCTAGACGCAATAACTTTTAGGATCCTCAACTGTATTCTCTCAACTCTCAATAATAAGTAATTTTCTGCACAATCCCATGATTCAACTCCATATCTTTTATAATGGATTTGATCCTTGCACGGGTTATCTGCTAGTAAATAATAACATATTAAAAATTCTTCATGAATATAATACGTAATTGACCAAATTATAATTTTCATGTTCCAGTCATTTTTTGAGTGATTCAAAGAACGTATCGTTGCTCACTCACAAGCATTTAATTCTTTATACTTTATTCTTTATTGATTTATACAATAGGTACATCATCAAAGTGATAGGGAAGAAAAAATAAGGTAACCTTGAGCTATTTCTCTCCCAAATTCGGATAAGGTTACACATAGTCCAAAAAAATTTAATTTAATGAATCAAATTTGTATGAAAAGATCAATTTTTATTCACCTGTAGACAAAATTCCAGCTGATAAAACTTCAGTTTTTGGTCTCTTATCTCCATCAAACCACATTTTAATAATTTCAACCGTTGAATTCACTTGTGACATATAAGGATCACAACCATAGATATCCTTTGTTGTCCTCTGAAATAAAATCAATAATCTTTTTTCTTTATGGCTACTTTTGATATAAATTAATAAAAACAATATGAAAACTTGTAGTACCCTTTATTATTTAACACTTTAAAATATTTCAACCCAAAAAGTAGCCCATTTGAGTAAAGTGTTTTTATAAAAATACTAGCAGCCAGGCTCGCCATATCCGTCTAGCCAGGGGGCTCCGCCCCCTGGACCCCCGACTGGATCGTCCAAAAGTGAGATCAGCAGGCTCGCTTCGCTCGCCTGCATTTTTCATTTGAGCTTGTTTATCATGTTAGGACGATCCAGTCGGGGGTCCAGACTAAACGGATATGGCGAGCGAAGCGAGCCTGACGGCTAGTAATATAATATTCCCAGGAATAGCTCTGATTGAAGTAGCAATGCCCAATCAATTTTTCCGCGATAAATGCATTTCAATCTTCAACTTGGTGCCAACCTAACAAAGTCAACTCAACTTAATGCCAACCTGACAAAATTATTAGTTTAGTTACCAGTTAACAACTGTTTCGAAGAGGTACTCTCTCTAGATTATAGTTCTATATTAACATATGGTATGGCCTTTTTTCAATTTATTATATAATTAAGAGAATAAGAAGAATATACATGCTAAAAGACGAACTTTAAACCCTTAAAAACCACCCTTAGAGTTAAAATATTGCCAAAAGATTTATTAGTGCGCCTCTAAAGGGCTAACTGAACATACCTACCAAATTTGAACGTTTTTGGTCCGGTAGATTTTTAGTTCTGCGAGTGAGTGAGTGAGTCAGTCAGTCAATCAGTCAGTCAGTCAGTGACTGAGTGCCATTTCGCTTTTATATATATATAGATAAATCTCAGTACCCTTTTAAATTATTTTATCACAACATATTCCGGACATTAATGCCATTTTCAAGACTTGAATTTAAAAGGGTACCTACTGAGATTTATATTTTTATTCATAAAATCAATAGCTCTCATTTTCATTCACTTTTTATTTTATTTAAATAAAGCAATTCTTACAATATGCATGCCATATCAGTTTAAAGACTGATTGCCAGTAAACAGCATTGATATTGAGAATCATCAATCAATATGAAAATAAATGAATTAACAATTACCAGTTTCGCTTTCAAATTTTGAACTATCAGTGATGATAATTTATATGATCTCAGCCTTCTCAATGAAATTTAATGTTCAATAAAGTTATGTTACATTTAATAACATTGTTTCAAATAGAGACCTATTTACCTCAATATTTATGGTTTCTTCACATTATCTCTCAAATATCTAGAAGTTAATAATATTTACATGAAAAATATCTACACAAAAAAGTGGCCTAATATATATTTTTTCAATAGACAAGAGTTTCAATATAGGAGTCAAATGCATTAATCAATTAAAATAGTAGGTGTATTTTGAATATTTTCTTGGTAACATAGTGTCTTAATTACAACAGAGTTATTATAAAGTGTTTTTTCATGGAAAACAACGTTAATTTTACAAGTGTTTGACTCTCATTTAGAGTTTATTGAAAGATGTAATTTCAAAGACGTTCTTCTCAATATTAGATTCATCGTATTTTGAGAACTCTGAGAGAAAGTATAAGATAGACAAAAATATGTACAATAATGTGAATTTACCATTCAATCATATACTTACATTTTACATGAATACAATTTTGTTAGTTAACATTAAGCCTACTAAAAATAATGATGATCCAGTAGAGTTTTTGAGTTCTATCCTATGCATTATTGGAATGTTTTCAACAATAATTTAGTTGAATTATTATAATTCGTATAACTATCATAATATAATTAGTTAAATACCTTATGTTCACCAACCCATCTCCAAATATACTCGAACGAGTGAGATCTGAAACAAAGGTCTCTCTCTTCGTTAATGATGGGAGGTGGTGGAGGCCTAACTTCGCCTTTTCTTTCTCCATCTATTCTCTGATTATTGACATCAAGAGCGGATGTAATTTGCCATAAACTGTAGTTACATTTAGTGTGACAAGTGTCCACCAACTGGTTTACACCTATGTAGCCCCACACAGGTGGGGCGAATATATTCTCTATTGGTATTCTGGTTGCCTGAAACATAATTTTAACGAAAGATTCATTGAAGAATTATTTATAATGTGATATACTGTATCTAGTATTATTCTAATTAGAATGAGAACAGGAGAAAATTATTGTGATGTCCTACATAGAACGGTAGCGCGAATATTATTTATTTTATTGGTACCGTGGGCTACCCAGTAGCGGCTCGTGATCTTTTAGCTTGGGGGTTCAACATCATGATCTATTGGGGAGAAAGGTCAAGAGGATATAGAGTATTGAGCATAAACAAGTGTAAAGGTAATCAATAATAATTTTACGGAATTATCCCCCAATGATTTTTTGTCCTGTTCATATTTTTCTTGTTTGATTTTTACTTCGGGAGTTGCTCTACCATCATGTTTTATTTTACACCTATCCTCATGGCTACCTATTTTGGGTACTTGAGAAAAAAATAATTCGTACTCTATTTATTCACGGAAGAATAACTGAAAATATGAATGTTTGGTCTATTATTAGAACAATTACAGAACAAATTGTATTTGAGTGACATTTCATTTGACTTATTTATTACTACAAAATATACCGTAGTACCTAAGTCTGATGATGACCTACACCAGGTCGAAACGTTCGTCACTGCTAATAGTAAGTGAATTTTTCACTTCATAAGTGTTTTAAAATTCAAGATTGCAAATAAAATAGATTACTATGAAAAGTTGGAAAAATGCTATTCGTCCAGTGCGATAAAACGCGACAAGATGATGTTCACTAAGCTTCACTAGAATGTATTGAACTAATATCTATAAAAATGTAGGCTTCCAATAAGAAAATAACGTGAGTATAGATATTTCAAACTCAGTTGTATCTTATAACTAAGCCATTTATATTATTTCATTCATTCCACAATTACAACATAAAATTGGAAGAGAATCAACAGGATACACCCAAAAAGGGGTAAATCCATTTGAACAAATAGATTTGTACGTCAGTGTAGAAATAATTTGATTGACAAATTGCTTACCGTGGTTAGATAAGGCAATATTTCAAGACCAAGATAATTGGTACAGGCAACCACTTGTGTTGTCTCTAAAATTCTCGAATTTTTTATGAGAGCATGCGCATTGAAACAAAGAGGTTTGATGCACGTCACGACAACTCGGGGACAAGTGATGCAAAATTTGTCAACATTTTCAGCAACTTCTGCCATCAGCTCGTAATTTCGCAACAACCACGAATAGAGTCGCTCATCTTTTCTCCTGAAAGAGATAAGATTCAATCATTACACATAACTTTATCCACTCCAAAAACTAAATTTTTCATGAAATTTACACTATTTCAGTAAATTTGTTAGCGTCTCCGATCAATGTGAATGGAAGATACGAATATTGTTTGAAATCCGCTGATGATTTTCATTCAAAAACTATAAGTTATATCATAAAGAAAAAATAATAGCTTACGGTATTTACGGTAAAGTTAGCAAAATATGCTATCTTTTCTCTGTGATCTATTGAAATCTCAAGTTCGAAAACCAAACTCAGCCTACCACTGAAATGCCATGAGCATCAAAACTTGAGTTTTATTTTTTAAATAAACATTCTGTAGTAGCACAAACAATATTTATCTCTTTCTTTCATCTGAATACTCTTCTAGTTGAGAATTTGAAAACAGCAATGGCGCTGCTACTTGTAAACTCAGTTGATATTATAACTTAGATTGCAAAAATTATAGTCACAATTATTATCCCGAATAAGATGCATATTGAAAACAAAAATAGAAACTCAAACAACTATCTTAATCTTCAAGATATAAAATCTTTGAAATGTTCTCATATTGAATCCTTTCATTTGTATTTTATATATATTTTTTTCTCAATCATTTCAATTTCTTTGTATTGTGTTTATTGTAGTTTTCTTGATTGGGGAGTATATCCCGTGTACTTGCATACTGTTGTAAATAAATAAATCCTCAGAGAAAAACATTTCTTGTGTTAGATACGGTAATTGTATAATAGAAATTCAATATTACAATAGTCATTTCTCTTGTTAAAGGATACCTACTTCAATATTTAGGATATTTCTTGAGATCGGACGAAATTCAATATTCAAAATGAGCATTCCTATTTTTTTGTATATTTTTGGAAAGAAATTCAATATGTCTTTTTATCCGTTAGGGCTACTCTTGAATATAAATAAAAATAGAAATCTAAGTACCCTTGTTAAAATTGTTTGAAATTAAATATTATAGTATGTGCAAATCGTTTGTTAGATATTTTTATGAATGGAGATTTTATACCGTATTCAACTAAAATAGGAATGATTTGGTTATTTTTATGAGCACCTTAGGCTATATATCTATAAGAATGAATATCCAATACCGTACAATATTTTTATATTAACAGTAACAGTATATTAAAATAAATAAATAGTATATTACCTCCCCGATTCTAGCATTACGACAACCAACTCAGCATTCTTCAAGGCCTCATCTGAAGTTTCTGCTAGAATAATTCTTCTCTTATGTATATTGGAGCAGTCGACGCCTTCCAAGTCCCACACGAGTGCTTTGAGGTAATCCAAAGTTTGTGGCCTCGGATCGTAGACTCTGATCTCCAAACCATTTCTCTCATACAGGGAGTCACAGAGTAGCAACTCCATGACAAGGAGAGAGGACGCTGGATTTCTCGCTCCATAAACTGTGATAATTCTCACTTTTCCAGGTGTTTTCATGTGTGTTAGACTGGTCTGAAAATGTAAATCACTTTGATAATTCGATAATATGTTTCTAATTTCATAATGATTTTTTAGTCGTTTGTGAGTTAATTCAATATTAAGTTAAAGTTGTTATTGAGTTAAGTTATTGTGTTATTCTATTCTTATTTTTTATTCAATCATCCCAAATTTAGATTTCAGGTACAACATTTTTGGACAGAAAATATTTATGGGGAGTGGAAAGTGTGACTTGATTTATTTCGAACTGATATTAATCTAATTTTGGGTGTAGAATAATTAAGGTTTAAGTAGTATTAAAGAAGACTAAAAAATCCCAACTCCACCTGATAAAAAATGTTTTCATTTCAAAGGGTTCGCATGTATTTCCTCTCCAAATTTTATTCTAATGAGTGCGTGTTATGTACGAAGGAATACATGAAAAATTAAATACAAAGTATTTTATCATGTTGAAATTCTCATGTAAAGATTTCGTGAGCTGAGTTAAATGTTCATAGAAGCCTGCATACAGTATATGTGCTGATAGCTGGGCCTACTTGATATTCAAACCATTTACTAATAATTTTGACAAAATAATTTAATAATATAATAGTTATTCAGATATTCAAAACAGTTTTTGTGACACTTATAAGATTTGAACCCGAGAAAGAGTGTGAATACACGGGTGGGAGAAGTACAGGACAATTTTGTTTCAATGAAAATTGTTTGCTTTAGCATGAAAACGAGTATTTGTATTGGAGCAACGTTTTTTGTCATTCATCATTTATTTTATATTTTATAGTGGTAAAATAGAACTAGGCTATTCACACAACTTGTTTTTTATTTTATAGGTACCATTTGATTAAGATATATCTAGCCTATTCGAGGTTGCTGAATCTGAGTTTGAAATCAGAACTCTATCCTATCGCCATTTCAAATAAATTCAGTTTTTGAGAAAAATCGGGGTGAATCATCAGTTTTTGGCACGCGTTACACTTAGAAATTATGGCTTCGTTAATTGCTGTTAAATGTATTAGTTGCACCCTACTTGAGTCTTTGAAAGCTCTCTCTTTAAAACGACTCATCAACAAAACTCAAAATAGAAAATATTTGATATAGTTTTGTTGGTTTACAACAAACACAGAGGAAATGCTATTCGATTAGATCAAAGTCCTCTGACCTCTTTCTAAAGGGAATACATTGAATAGTAGGCCTCACTCTAATCTCCAATAGATAAGATTACTGTAGCCTACAAGGCTACAGTAATGGGACAGAAAGAAGACAAAATCCGAATGCTATAATAGTCATGTTTCCAACTCTCCGTGTTATTTCGAACGTGGTTGAACATTATTTTTCCAAGCTTCAAGCACCAAGCTTTATCGTGTGAGCAATCAGTCAATCACATATCACAAGGTGTGAGTGATTTTTTGATAAAAACTGTGATTGATTGATGTAAGTGATACAAACTAACCAAAGCCGTGAGTGATTCAAAACAGTGTGTCTTGTTTCAAACTTATACAAGTGTATTATTCAACAAGTGAACTTGAAACGGTACAAGCCAGTCCAGTGTATATAAGTGAATAATATTTTGCTAGCTGGTGAGTGTCATGGATAAATCAGAAGCTTATTTCATAGGGAAAACAGCAAATATTCTTTGTAGATTGGCGGATCTCGTAGAAAATGGAACTATCACTGAACAATTAAATACATATCGCAAAGGCATGGTTGCAGGACTATATCCATCGGATATAGAAGAGGTTCTTCCATATCTAGGAAACAATCCAGATGGTGACTTTGGACTTGACGAGGCACGCAGTCCTACAAACACAGAAGATCAAGTCAACTTATCTGTAGAATTTAAAAATCGGTTTCTATATCTGTCAAAAAACAACATCGATTATGATTGCGAATTTCAAGTTTATTCACACTTTGCTGTGACATTTTTTGAAGTGAAAGATCCAGTTACATTTAAAGCACACAAATTTCTATTTGCTGCGGCTAGTGAAGTTTTTCGAGGAATGTTTCAGAAAACAGGCAATAGTGGAACACCAAAACGTGGTAATGGTAGTAGAAATTGTAGCAGAAATATCAAACCAGATGATATTTTCATAATTAGAGACATGGAAGCAGACGGTTTCAAAAACATGAGGCACTTTATTTATACAGGTGAAGTAACTTTCTCATCGACATTAAACGCGTTGTCAACGTTTCTGGCTGCTCGAAAGTATATCATTCCAGCTCTTTGCAAAGAATGCATCAATTATATGGTTAAAAATATTAAACGTGAGGAATTGTTCAATCTTTTCCCTTCAGCCAATGCTCTTAAAGTACAGTCAGAATTTGAAGAGCTTTTCAAGAAGAAAGAGATTCGTTTTGCTCAAGATTTTGAATGAAACGAGCACCTACCTATGCGATTGGCTATATCGACATATTTTATCAATATTTTTTATAAGTACATCAAAAAATAATATTATTCTCTAAAACAAAAATGATGAATTATATATGATGATTAATTATGGTTATCTCTTAAAATATAACATTCATAACTGTTTACCTTATACTTACTACTCATTTTTAGTACATTCAATACGCACGGTACCGTAACCAATAGAAATCTCAATAAATTTTGGTTAGGGTAAGTTGCCTATATATTATTATGAATAATAAGATTAGAATATAATTTGTTTTTGGTTATCCACATTTATTAATCTTCTGTATTATATTCCATAAATTGGTAAACAGAATCTAATAATGTGCATATTGCTCCCAATAAAAATAATATTAAATAATTGATATATGGCAATGAAAAAGTTATTTCCACTATTCTTTGATATTTCTCCTATCTTTAAAGAAGTAAATAGGATTTAAGATCGATATGAAACATTTTTACTAGAAAAAGCAAAATTATTTGACAGTAACTTAGTTTGGAAGTCAACCACTTGATACGCAGGTACGTATTGAATTTTACAATAATAATATTCTACAACACAGTAAATTGAAAAAAATCCGGGCGGTTAGTCGACGGAGCACCTCTCTGTAGTACTGGCCGTTCACAAAGAGTTTGTGTCACCCGGCCATACTGTAAACAAAGAGTTTGTGCCATCCGGCCAAACTGTAAACGACCAGTACTACAGAGAGGTGCTCCGTCGACTAACCGCCCGGGTTCATCGAGTCCGTCCGGGGATTGCCGATTCGTGGATCCTCCATCACGACAATGCTCCGTCGCACACCTGCCTGCTCGTCACTGAGCAGTTGGCCAAACAGTCGAGGGTAACGTTGCCACATCCTCCTTACAGCCCGGATATGGCACCACCGGACTTCTTTTTGTTCCCCAAGATCAAGAGACAACTTAAGAGGAAGCGGTTAGGGACTCTGGAAAACGTTCAACGTGCTACGAGGGCTCTAGACAGCATAGAGGTTGCCGACTTCCAGGGAGCGTTCAGGGATTTGAAAATCCGGTATCAGCGTGTTATCGACTCCAATGGGGACTACTTTGAAGATATCTAATGAAAAATTGTACATATTTTGCCCATAAATCATTTCCTGAGGTCAGTCCGGTTACCTACTTATTATACAGACTCTGTGTATAATATCAATTAAGAATGATGATTAGAATGAAACTCGATTCTTGAATTCACATTATTCGAATCAGACATCTATTAGATTATCAAACTGTACCTTATTGGGCATCAGTACTTGATCTGGAGATAAGATGCAGGTTGTTCCAAAATTGTCTTTGCAATAGTTCAAGAACTCCCTTTCTCCTCCAATGTAGATTGGACAATTGCCTATTTCATGACAATCTTTCCATATCAGAGGACTCTCAGAGTGATTGCAGTGTAACACAGGTCCCATTTTTGTTAAAATCTCCTGTAGATCAAAATAGTGAGATTGTTTGAAGATGAAGAAATTAATTAAAATTTAATTACAAAGATTATAAATTATAAAACAACATTTGTTACGGTATATATGTAACTATCCAACTCAATATTAAAGATAGGTACTATAGTAGCGCAAGTTTTACTTAATAAAAAAATTGTTTACATGTGTTACTAAATTTTTACAATTCATGGTTCGGTTGCATTTATTAAATTTTACAGTGATAGTTGCTTATTTATGATTTTTTTTTTGCTTTTCTAATTGGTTTTGTAAGATGGCGTCATTCAATACGGTAGAATAGAGGTTGTATACGTGTATCAGTTGTCATAAGTTTTATAGACTCATGACACATTATCTTAAAGATTAGAAAAATAATATGATAAGAGTTGGTTAGAGTACAGTCAACCGCACGAAAATAGTCCGATGAGAGTACATAGGAAATGTTGCCAAATAAAAGCTGATCAACGTTGTTTATAGCTTAAATGATTTAACAGCATTATTATTAGCAATTAATACTTTTATTCCCACTTAAAACTGTAGGTCCATTCATCTCTCTCATTATCATCCGTTTCATTACACACGCACAATAATCCTAGAGCTCATGTAGGTATCACCCTCAGCAAAAAAAAAAAAAAAAAAAAAATGCACCTGACGAATTAGTAACGTTCATGGGTGCGGAGCTAAAGGAGTTCAAAGAAGGGCTAAATTGTACTAATTTTGTGCGGTTGACTATAGATAACAGTAAAAACACTTAATATTCAGTAAACACTAAATAGTGTTTGGTAAAAGTTTGATTTACCTCTTACATTGGTTAGCATTTTCAAGAGATCTACAAATTAATCAATGAAAATTTAAATTATCTATTTAAAAGAGATACACAGTTTTCATGAACACTTTCATTTTATGATAATAGTCAAAATAAGCACCTGTAACTAACCTTGTACTCATTTTCTGAGAACGCTTGACATTTGATTCTGATATCTGAGAACTGTTCAGCTAAATGTTTTGCAAAATATTCTGCAGTTGCATACTTTCTACATCCAAACAATCCAATAACAATGTAAATCGACATTATTTCATTTGAAAAATCGGCCGAATTGACTTTCAAAACACAGAAAGTCGACTATTTGAACGTCACTCAAGTTTCAGATGAAACATAGGAGCTTTCAATGCACTGATCATATAACATGTGATTTGTCAATTAGGTTATAAGCACGGTGTTTAGATGAAAATACTATGATGATTTCTTCTTCTATAATAGGCCTACCGTGGTTATAAGTTCTACATGGTGGGATTCACTATCAGTCAGTATTTTTACTTTCCTTGCCCTATTACCATAGGTAAGGAAAGTATTGCTTTCCAAAAAAATTAAGGTACCCTAGTTTCATGTTTTCTATACGTTTCAAGGTCCCCTGAGTCCAAAAACATGATTTTTGGGTGTTGGTCTGTGTGTGTGTATGTGTGTGTGTGTATGTGTGTGTGTGTATGTGTGTATGTCTGTGAACACGATAACTCCATTCCTAATTAACCGATTGACTTGAAATTTTAAACTTAAGGTCCTTATACCATGAGGATCCGACAATAAGAAATTCAATAAAATTCAATTCAAGATGGCGGAAAAAATGGCGGATAATTACTAAAAAACCATGTTTTTCACGTTTTTCTCGAAAACGGCTCTAACGATTTTCTTCAAATTTATACCATGGATAGCTATTTATAAGCCCTATCAACTGATATGAGTCTCATTTCTGGGAAAATTTCAGGAGCTACATAATATTCTTGAGAAAAATGGCGGATAATGACTAAAAATCCATGTTTTTCACGGTTTTCTCGAAAACGGCTTTAACGATTTTCTTCAAATTTATACCATGGATAGATATTCATAAGCACTATCAACTGGCATGAGTCTCATTTCTGGGAAAATTCCATGAGCTCCGTAATATTCTCGAGAAAAATGGCGGATAATGACTAAAAAACTATGTTTTTCACGGTTTTCTCGAAAACGGCTCTAATGATTTTCTTCAAATTTATACCATGGATAGCTATTCATAAGCTCTATCAAATGACATGAGTTTTTTCTGGGAAAATTGCAGGAGCTCCGTAATATTCTTGAGAAAAATGGCGGACAATTTCTACAAGTTTGTTCAACACACCTGTTTAATTAAGTAGAGCTCGTCTGACCTTTGCATGGGGAAATTCATTCACCAATTCATCAATTCACGGGGACTGAACTCTTTTATGTTCGCTAGACCACTCATACGTTCCTGGGACATTGTTGATCTTAGAAAAGTCTTCATTAGCTCGTGGTTGGAAAAGCTTTTTATACAATTTTACTATTCACATTTGATATTTTAAATTTATTATTTATTTGTATTTTAAAATTTTCCGCTCCTTAAAATTTGCCGCCCCCAAAATATGCCGCCCTGGGCGGCCACCCGGTCCGCCCACCCCTGGGGCCGGGCCTGATAGTTGCTTATTTATGGTTTTTTTTTTGCTTTTGTAATTGATTTTGTAAGATGACGTCATTCAATACGGTAGAATAGAGGTTGTATACGTGTATCAGTTGTCATAAGTTTTATAGACTCATAGCACATTATCTTAAAGATTAGAAAAATAATATGATAAGAGTTGGTTAGAGTACAGTCAACCGCACGAAAATAGTCCGATGAGAGTACATAGGAAATGTTGCCAAATAAAAGCTGATCAACGTTGTTTATAGCTTAAATGATTTAACAGCATTATTATTAGCAATTAATACTTTTATTCCCACTTAAAACTGTAGGTCCATTCATCTCTCTCATTATCATCCGTTTCATTACACACGCACAATAATCCTAGAGCTCATGTAGGTATCACCCTCAGCAAAAAAAAAAAAAAAAAAATAAACCTGACGAATTAGTAACGTTCATGGGTGCGGAGCTAAAGGAGTTTAAAGAAGGGCTAAATTGTACTAATTTTGTGCGGTTGACTATGGATAACAGTAAAAACACTTAACATTCAGTAAACACTAAATAGTGTTTGGTAAAAGTTTGATTTACCTCTTACATTGGTTAGCATTTTTCAAGAGATCTACAAATTAATCAATGAAAATTTAAATTATCTATTTAAAAGAGATACACAGTTCTCATGAACACTTTCATTTTATGATAATAGTCAAAATAAGCACCTGTAACTAACCTTGTACTCATTTTCTGAGAACGCTTGACATTTGATTCTGATATCTGAGAACTGTTCAGCTAAATGTTTTGCAAAATATTCTGCAGTTGCATACTTTCTACATCCAAACAATCCAATAACAATGTAAATCGACATTATTTCATTTGAAAAATCGGCCGAATTGACTTTCAAAACACAGAAAGTCGACTATTTGAACGTCACTCAAGTTTCAGATGAAACATAGGAGCTTTCAATGCACTGATCATATAACATGTGATTTGTCAATTAGGTTATAAGCACGGTATTTAGATGAAAATACTATGATGATTTCTTCTTCTATAATAGGCCTACCGTGGTTATAAGTTCTACATGATGGGATTCACTATCAGTCAGTATTTTTACTTTCCTTGCCCTATTACCATAGGTAAGGAAAGTATTGCTTTCCAAAAAAAATTAAGGTACCCTAGTTTCATGTTTTCTATACGTTTCAAGGTCCCCTGAGTCCAAAAACATGATTTTTGGGTGTTGGTCTGTGTGTGTGTATGTGTGTGTGTGTATATGTGTGTGTGTGTATGTGTGTATGTCTGTGAACACGATAACTCCATTCCTAATTAACCGATTGACTTGAAATTTTAAACTTAAGGTCCTTATACCATGAGGATCCGACAATAAGAAATTCAATAAAATTCAATTCAAGATGGCGGAAAAAATGGCGGATAATTACTAAAAAACCATGTTTTTCACGTTTTTCTCGAAAACGGCTCTAACGATTTTCTTCAAATTTATACCATGGATATCTATTTATAAGCCCTATCAACTGATATGAGTCT
This sequence comes from Nilaparvata lugens, assembly GCF_014356525.2. NCBI lineage: Eukaryota > Metazoa > Arthropoda > Insecta > Hemiptera > Delphacidae > Nilaparvata > Nilaparvata lugens. The sequence continues at coordinate 38,753,579 of NC_052511.1, read as the reverse complement.
CATTTCTGGGAAAATTTCAGGAGCTACATAATATTCTTGAGAAAAATGGCGGATAATGACTAAAAATCCATGTTTTTCACGGTTTTCTCGAAAACGGCTTTAACAATTTTCTTCAAATTTATACCATGGATAGATATTCATAAGCACTATCAACTGGCATGAGTCTCATTTCTGGGAAAATTCCATGAGCTCCGTAATATTCTCGAGAAAAATGGCGGATAATGACTAAAAAACTATGTTTTTCACCGTTTTCTCGAAAACGGCTTTAATGATTTTCTTCAAATTTATACCATGGATAGCTATTCATAAGCTCTATCAAATGACATGAGTTTTTTTCTGGGAAAATTGCAGGAGCTCCGTAATATTCTTGAGAAAAATGGCGGATAATTACTAAAAAACCATGTTTTTCACGATTTTCTCAAAAATAACTTGACCGATTTTTTTCAAATTCATACCCTGTATAGTTATTTATCAGCTCTATCAACTGGCATGAGTCTCCTTTCTGGGAAACCAATGGGGGGTCCACCCCATCCTTGGGAAATGGACTTAGTAACCTCCATCTCGTGCATGAGGTAGGTAGGTAGCGCAGTTCATAAAAAGAACACATAGTCGAGATATTTCTCGTAGAATTTATCTGTAGAACAGCTGTTTTGACGACTTTAAAAAATGTCGACTGAAAAAATCATCGAATTTCACAATTATTCACACAAAGAAAAAGTACTCTGAAAACAATTATATATACATATATACAGAAGTCTGATCGTAGTTTCAAATATGAGCAAGGAAAGTTGTGTGAGTGTACCACAAAGATTTTTTGTAAATACAGTACCGTGTATAACGACAGCAACGCTTAAGTACCATCCAAACAATGATGATAGTTTAAAGCAATGTACCTAGAATACATACATAAATACAATGTATTCTAGAAAATAGAAAGAAAAATTAAAATCTCAGTACCTTTTTTGAATTATTTAATCACAACATGTTTTAACATTGATGCCATTTTCAAGTGATATCTATTTTCTATTTTTATTACAAGTAGCCCTATACAGTAAAGAGATAAATTTATTCTAGGTACATTGGTTTGAAGTAATTCTCACTGCATTATAGGAAGCTTTTAAGCAAAGCTTGGTTCACCCGATATAAAATATGAAAAGGGTGATATGATTTTTATTTTGAATATGTGTATATAAAGAGTGAGTCATGTGTAAGGGAACCCTCCAATAAGTTGGAGACTGTAGATATAATACTGTTACTTTCAGGATAAGTTATTGGTCGAATACTCTACCTTTTGACGTACAACTGAACTTCACCCCCTCATAGGGAGGTGACTTAGTGGTTGTAACTCAAATATTTTAAATGTAAACACCCATTGTGTGATAGGTAGGGCCACATCATTCTAAAGGCCTTTTTGAAACAAGAAAGATGGCATCAATAAAAATGTTCTATGATACTTGTATAAAAAATGGCGGCTGATTAAAGTTTTAGTTTTTGTTTTGAAGAAATGAGGGGCTGTAACTCAAATTTTAAAAGTTTAAACACCCATTGTGTGATACATAATTTTAAAGGCCTCTTCGAAACAAGAAAATGACATCAATAAAAATGTTCTATGATACTTGTATCCAATCATTTCTTTAAAAACTAAAACTTCAATCAGCCGCCATTTTGTATACCATAGACCATTTTTATTGATGTCATCTTTCTTGTTTCAAAAAGGCCTTTAGAATGATGTATCACATAATGGGTGTTTATTTAGAATATTCGAGTTACAACCACTAAGTCACCCCCGGTTGAAATACAGTTGTACGTCAAAAGGTAAAGTAGGCTATTCGACCATTAACTTATCCTGAAAGTTACAGTATTATAATTATCTACAACTTATTGAAGGGTTCCCATAAATATGACTCACTCTGTCTGTATTCGTTCAACTCATATGTAGTGTGAGCATCATCTGAATCAAAGCACCCCCTGCACACAGGGCGGGACATTAATGTCGGCCATTACTTCCCAAAGTCATCACACAGGGACAGAGTAGCAGCGGCAAACGCCTTCTCACAGGGCCCATAAACATGATTTTAATAACCGCACGAAAATAGTCCGATGAAAATTGGAAAAGCTGGTACCCATCAACCCCCCCTCCCACACTCATAGACATTGCCAATTCGTCAAATGTATTATAAAAATATTAATCAATTTTCATCTGTCTTGAAAAAAGACCACTCCTGCACTGATTACAGAATGCAAAGAATCACTTTTCCGCACTAGTGCGCAAAGTATTACTTTGCGTACGATACTCTTAATACTTTGCGTATTACCTTGCAACCATCCCAATCAGCTGTTTTGCATTGTTAGCGTGTATTTTGAATGCAAATTTGTTCTATCTATATTTTTTCTGATTTTCAAATAAATAAAAATGAGAACTCATTAAATTATACATTTTGAATATTATTAATTATTTAAAATATTTTTTTCATTCATAAATTGATTGGTTGAAAAATTATTTAGAAATTAAGATTTACTTAAAATTATTCAAATTTTCAAATTAATTGGATAAATTTAATTTCTAATTTGAATAAATTATCGATTAGCCTATTAATTTTCAATTGGATTTTCAAGTTTTAAATAAATTAAAGTTGTTATTAATAACAAAATTATACATACAAACATTATTTGATGGATTTCAGCCATCATTTTACCCATAATCAACCACTTTTCACATTCAATGTTAACTGTAGGAAAATTTAATGTGAATACGTGCGCAAAGTTCCTCTGCTGCACTCAAGAAACCATTCCGCCTTCGCCTACAGCTCGTGCGTAAACGTTTCTTTCGGTGCAGCAAACTGTCACTTTGCACACTAGTTGCACAAATAACTATTTTGTCAAGTGAAATTTGAATTAGGCTATGATTATGTCATCTTGCTTTCAATATTCACGGACGTTTCATGACTGGTTGTAACTGGCAAAAATGCAATACATTCAATGTAATTTACATGCAAGAGTAAATATTATTATTTGACGACATTGAATCTACTCTCATCGGAATGTTTTCGTGCGGTCTACTTGAGTGGTTGGCGTGTATTGACTCTGTGTTCAGGGGGCTTTAGCGATTGATTCTCGTACGAAAACGCATCCATTTTGCGCCGGTCTGATTGACACTGAATCCAGCTTAAATTCGCACACACCAGTTACAGTTATAGACCGGAGCAGTGAAAATATTATTTCCATAAGTTCAAATAGGCCTATTCATGGCTAGACCGTGCTGAGTGGGAACAGCTCGATCAGAACTCATGGAAAGTAAATGTTCACTGTGCCGGTCATTTTCTCTGTCACTGATATCTGGGAATCCACATTTTTAGCCAAGGTTTTCTACAGTTCTCGTCACCACTTTGAGGACCGTAATGGTATGTATGTATAAGGGCCATAGTCTACCATATTGAAACATTATTGAAAAAAGAAAAATACAATATTACGTAAATAAATCAATACAATTTTAACATTGAATGCCCTAAAGGTATTCTTGTATTAAGCGGATATTAAGCGTTAATCAGGCGTTTTCAGATGGCGTTTCTTGAGTCGAAGGGCAGGAAGCTCTCCGATTGGCTGATTGGGTTCGACCCTCAAAAAACGTTATAAAAAACGCTTAATATGTTCTGGTCCCAAGCCTTCTTCTAAGTTTCAAAGGGGGCATATACAGAGTGTTTCAGAACTAGTGTCGAACATTTTAGGGTATTGTTCCTGGATGATAGGAGACTACAAATGTCGTATTTTAAGTGTCCAAAACTCAGCGGTTATCCTTATAGCTGCCATTTTGTTTTTCTCACTTAAGACTTTTTATCTCAGGAACGAAATGATGAATTGATCTGAAATTTGGCATGAATATTTATGCTATAAAGACTCAACTTTAAAAAATAGAATGAAAAATTTTCGATGTAAATTTTCAAAATGGCGGCCATTTTAAATTTTTAATTGCAAATTTCACGAAAACCATTCACTTTACAGAAAATTTACAAGAGACAAAAACGTTAGCAAATCTTATCAAGATTTCAAGGATACCTCATTTATTAACATTGATCAGAGAATAACAGAGAAATTAATTATTTTCGTACAGCATGCATGATCATGAACAAACAAGATCATCTGAAAATCATTGTAAAATGAGCTGGATGGCCATATGGAGCCATACCGAGTTTCAAAGCTTCATATTAAAATAATACAATTAGAATTAAAAATGTAATATTGATGTCTAAATAATTGTGAAAAGTGGTCATGCATGCAATACGAAAATAATTAATTTCTCTTTTATTCTCTGACCAATCTTGATAAATGAGCTACCTATCCTTGAAATCTTGATAAATTTTCCAACTTTTTTGTCTCTTGTAAATTTCATGATCATGCATGCTGTACGAAAATAATTAATTTCTCTGTTATTCTCTGATCAATCTTAATAAATGAGGTATCCTTGAAATATTGGTAAGATTTGCTAACGTTTTTGTCTCTTGTAAATTTTCTGTAAAGTGAGCGGTTTTTATGAAGTTGGCAATAAAAAATTTAAAATGGCCGCCATTTTGAAAATTTACATCGAAAATTTTTCATTTTATTTTTTAAAGTTGAGTCTTCATAGCATAAATATTCATGCCAAATTTCAAACCAATGCATCATTTCGTTCTTGAGATAAAAATTCCTACGTGAAAAAAACAAAATGGCAGCTATAAGGATAACCTCTGAGTTTTGGACACTTAAAATACGACATTTGTAGTCTCCTATCATCCAGGAACAATACCCCAAAATGTTCAACCATACTTCTGAAAAACCTTGTATTCTATGTTAAAGGCTGATAATTTTCAAGATATTTGAATCTGATGTCTGAACCAATGTACCTAGAATACAGGTTCTATGGTCTGTATTCTAGGTACCTTGGTTTGAACTGTAAGCAGCCAAGGCTGAGCAACAGGGTGAAAAAATTCTACTGTTGATATTTTTCAAAGTTTTTCAATTTGTATACTATCAAGCTATCAAAATAAAAAATTATCCCAAGAAACAATTTTTTCCCAATGATTTCTTTTCGAGATTTAAAAGCGCCTAAATTTTAAATTTTCCAGATCATTCCAAATTAGGTAAGAGATAAATTTATGAAATTTTGAGGATAAATTCTCCATGGTATTGTTGATTGAATAAAACAAGAATTTCCTGAAAGTATAACCAAAAATAACACATTTTTGGTCCTTTTTGGAATAACTTTCTCAAAAATTTATATTTTCAGAAAATTTTTGTTTTATTCGATCAGCACTACCATGGAGATACTCATCCTCAAATTTCATGAATTTATCTCTTACTGAATTTGAAATGATCCGTCCCAAAAATTTAAACTTGTGGCGCTCATATCTCAAAAAAGTAATGGTCGGAAAAAATTATTTCCTGAATTTTTTTTTTTTGATAGTATAGAAATCGAAATACTTTGAAAAATATCACCAGTAAAAAGTTTTGTAAGCCTTTTGCACATTCTTAAGCAGCATAGATAGCTGAGTTTTGCAACACTGAACACTGCCCATGCAGCATTGTCAGATTGAATAATTTATATTGAATCACATTGCTATCTGTACCGAAATTAGAAATTTAAGAGAGACACAATTTCACACAATGCCAATATTTTGGTTTACTGGTGATTCAAATCTTGTTCGCTACAAATTTACTAAAATACTGAACAACGCAATACTTAAAAAAGTTAGTAAAGCCGTACTACTGGTTATAGATCACCAACCCCGCCTATGCCAAAATTCAAGTAAACTAGAATATTCATAGGAAAATGACACACAGATTACAGAGGAATACATTTTCTTATATTTTCACAAAAAATATAAAAAGTATATAAAATTCACTCTAAACATACATACATACTTTTTACCCAAACAATTTTACTTCGTCATACACACAAATCGAATTAATACACTACATATTACTATATAAACATAATATCTAAATTAGTATAATACTATGTCATATTATATTGGCAGTAAGACATAAATCTTTCGAATCTACATTAATAAATCTTTTTTAATTATGATACCAGAGATTGAAACAGAGTTTTCTAACAATACATTTGATACTAAGTTTAAGTAGAAGCCATTATTACTCATAGCTCAAACTGAAATAATATTCTAATTTGATTATTTTTGATGTACAGTGTCTTGTAGGGCTACTCAACATATTCAAAATGAATACATTTTATTTGAAAAAGTAACTTTTCTCGAATAGGAATTAGTTTTAATGGCGTCAGAAAAGCATGGATGTTTCCAAAGAATACTTATAAGACAGTTACAATAAAGTTATAAAATGAGAAATATAACGTATACAAAATTGAACATAAATTGTGAAGCTGATTGAAAAATAACATGGGTTGTCAATTTCAAAGGAATTGAAATCATTGAATTGGAGTTTATAAAATTACAAATTTATAGCCATCACAGTCAGAGTTCAATTTTCAAAACTTTAAAATATTGAAATTCACACCGAAAAATATACACAAAATTAGAGTTATCTTTTTTAAGTAACTTTCAAAGATTAATGTAATATTACTTTCTAAAGTAAGAAGTATCTTACATCCAGTGGAAGAAATTGTAAAATGTGGAAAATTTGAGAAATAATAGTTGATTTATTTTCCTGTCCGTTTTTCAGGATCTATGAAACTGAAATAAAAAAGTGGAAAGACGGGTTCAGTGAGTTTTCCAAGTCAACTGAAATTGACAACCCAAAAAAGGAAACAATTATCATCTACTTTAAAATTCAAAGCCACCAAAGCCCACCATATAATACATGAATTATACAGATGTACCATTATACATGAATTATTTAGATACTTTACCATACAAAGTGCAATCTCATAAAGGAGAAATTTCAAATAAAAAAAATCTATTTTATTGACAATCCAAAGCTATCTTAGCCCACTAGGTAATATCAATGAGGAGTTAACATGAAGATTACAAAGTACTGTTTTATGTGGAAAACATTTCAAAATTTTTGTTTTTTTAGTTAAACAAAAAATGTGGCTTGCTTTGAGTGGTGCCACTCCCACTGGGAACGATTACCAGCTTCCTTTACCAAACAATGCTACAAAATTGATCAAAATTAAAAAAGTTTTTTCATTTTTTTCAACCATATATGTTGCGTTCTCCAATAAAATCCATTGCACAGGATTCCATTGTTTTTCAATGTGGATGAAAATACAAGATTTGTCAACTTGTACAGAGTATCAAACTGTATCAAATTGTAATCAATTCAAAAGATAAATGTTAATACATTTTGAATAATTATATCACAGTCAACGAGTAACTTACAAATCTAAGGTATTCTAATGAATAATTGATAGACCTTTCCTCTACGTTTTTGAGAATGAGTATTTTTTGTTTTCCTTAAAGCTCGCTAATTGAGGTTTAGGGGTCTTGTGGGAATTCTCGATTTTCTCGAAGAACTTACAATGGCAACAAAGATGGCGATTGTTCTTCCCTCCACGGCTCCAAGTCCATTTGTTCAATCAGCGAGACTTCACCGCAAGGTACCAGGTCGTTACTAACAAAAACAGAAAAAACTAGATTAATAAGTTGCATTAAAAAATATTATCAGATAAGGCATAGTTAAAATATTAATAATACTTTCAAATACGTAATAAGATGACTTGAAAGAATATCAACCACATCTCTGCAACACAGCATAGTTGAGAAATAAACTGACTGAAACTATTTGAAAGCATATCTACCACTACATCACCTTGACTAAAATACAGAAAGATCTCTTAAATTATAAGTTGATGTGTTTCTTATAAGAAATTAAAATTAATAACTTTCATAGATTTGCAGGCAATAACTATATACAACATAATATGATTCTCTCCCAATCATTGACTTGATTATGTGTTTTTGTAAATGAATAAAAATGAATAAGCATTATTCTAGGCTAGTGCACAAAATAAAACTAATGCTACTCAATATGAATAGAACCATAGAAAAATAGAATCTAGCAGGGTTTGCAGTTGAATTCTCTGAAATCTCACAGTTGTAGTCATGATAGAACCGTAGAAGAAATATTTTAGAACTACAGTGACTATGGTGGAACGTATTTGATAATTGACATTTTAAAATGTTTTTAATATTTATCAATGAAACATTATCGCCCGGTTTCACCAACTTTGATCAAATATAGCCTAGCCATGGTCAATTAGATCATAGTCAAAATTTGATCACTCGTTCAAACATGCAACTGTTCCACCAACCTCGGGATTGATCAAAACTCCGTCGTTAAAATCTGAACATGGTCAACTCTTGTAGTTGTTCTTTTCTGAAGTTGGCCAACATGTTTGCTGGCTTGCTATTGGCACATCTGATTTTTATGGATGGAAATTACTGAGATATTGCAATCTTTCAAATGCTAATGAATTAATAATTATTATTAAACGAAAATTCAAATTGAATTTTGTAATATAGTAACACCCCATGATACTTAATATCAGTTTCGCTGCTCATATTCAGAGGGTAATTTACCGTAAAAAATTCAGATATAATAATATTTCAAATATGAATTGAATACTTTCGTACAAAGAGATTTACAAATCACCATCATTTTTGACAATTTGTTTATGAACAAAAGAACATTCCAATACTTATGAGATACATTGAAGCAGCAAGGTTGATCTAAGGATTGAATAATATAGGCCTACTGTGTAATAAAAGAGTAAAGCAAGTCTTTTTCAAAATCTTCCTTTATTTTCTATACTATAATAATTTACTAATTCCGAGAACAAACTAAATAATTACTAATAATTAATAAAAATTAGTAATTAAAAATAATTACTTGAATAATTTACTAATTAAAAGATTCCGAGAACAAACCTTATAAATAACTTACAACTAAATTCAATCGCACTAAAAACTTTGATATTTTTCATTGCGTCAAAAACATTTATGGTAACCTACAAACGAGCAAGGAAATTGATCGAACCAGTCTTTTGACCGTGTTCAAATAATTTGATCGCCCATTCAGCGGCAGTCAAACTTAACCATTGGTTTGACCGTGGTTAAACTTAACTGGTGTTGGTGGAACGAATTATTTCTGATTTGACCAGCTGATAGACTTTAACCATGTTCAAATGCCTTGACCACGGTTGGTGAAACGGGGCATATGTCTAGTAATATTGAAAATGATTACTATAGTCCGAGAGATTATTACTTTTCACACGGCTCTCTTTCAAAAACGGATAGTCCTGACGCTTTTTCCTTCACTAATCACTGCCACTACCTAACAGCATTCTCCCTACTCTTGTGTCAGCATCCAATTGTGCGCAGCATGCTTACTCCTCTCCGCTCATCTCTCTGTCCCTGCTACAAACTGTGCAACGAGAAATCAGCTTTCCCTATTCATGTTAAAAGTAATATCTCTTGGACTTTAGGATATAAATGTATTAGTACATTATTGCCTTCTGTCAAAACTTTTGGATAATAAATTTGAATATGAAATGTATGAATTAAGGGAGGGGGTGATCATCCCCACTCTGAAATTCAAGTAATATCTCTCGGACTTAAGGATATAAATGTATTAGTACATTATTACCTTCTGTCAAAACTTTTGGCTAATAAATTCGAATATGAAATATATGAATTAAGGGGGGGGGTGATCATCTCCACTCTGAAATTCGAACAGTATTTGTAAAGTGGGTCTAATTACGATTGAAAAAAATATTGTAACTTTGTAGCAATAAATTATTGGAAAAGCACAGTGTTTTAAAGATGTTGCTTGAAATTCATTCATCAGCTATCAAGGAGCTTCTAGAAATATTGGTGCTCCCTTCCTTTTGGCGTATAGTTGAACATAAAAAGAGAAGATTAACTGAGATCGATAAGAGTAATTATTGATTTAAAATTAGTGAATAATAAATAATATTGATTAAAAATTGGTGTACTTACTTTGGTGTTGACGGTTTGTAGAAAACAAAGGCCTGCATATTCCTAATATTGTCACTGTTGTCACAGAAAATCCTGGCTAGGTTCGCTTTTTTGATTTGTTTCAATTGAGCTGGAACAAAAGAATAGAATCATAATTATTATGTTGGTTTGATTCGCCATCACATTCGTTAGAGCTACTCTTGAATAGAAATAAAAATATGAAAATCCAAGTACTCTTTTTTAAATTGTTTACATTTGTTCAAATTACAAATTGTTTTCAAAATTGCTTAAATTTAATTTGTTTTCAAAATTGTTTAAATTTAAATTATTTTCAAATTTGTTTAAATTTCAAATTGTTTTAAATTTACAATTTGTTTAAATTTTAAAAATTGTTTACATACAATTTTAAAAAAAGGTACTTAGATTTGTATATTTTTATTTCACATTACAATTATACCAAACTCATATTATCAAAATGCAATTATCATAAAAGACACTAATTTCAACCAGGCAAAATACAATAATTTAAGCCATCAATGGGCTTTACGACTGTCATACTTCAGCCGGGACCGACAGCAATTTTGAGAAAAATAGATATGTGAAATTTCCAGATAACAACAATATCGTGAGACCTGGCTAGCTCAGATCTGGTGCCAAAGATTTCAGGACCCACCAGATCAGGCCTCTGACATGGCCTAAAGACTGCTATTGGGCAGCCGGGACCGACGGCCTAACGTGTCTATCCGAAACAAGATGGAATTCTCAGATTACCAGTGACATGATCTAAAGACTGTTATTAGGCAGCCGGGACCGACGGCATAACGTGTTCATCCGAAACACGACGGAATTACCGTATCAGATGAGAAATGTTGTATTGAATGAAAGGAATGTTGGAGAGTGAAAGTACCTTCGTTGAACGAGCCAGGCTGTCCTCCAATGTCGTAGAAGAAGCGGTCACCAATCCTGGTGCGCGCGAACTGCTCGGCCAAAATGCACTTGAAAGTGTGACCAATCAGTCCCTCCTCCCCCCGGGACTCGGCCAGCCCCCCCACCACCAGATCCACTTCGTCCACTGACTTGTACAGTTTCCGCAGTTTGCCAACCACCTGAAACGTATAGAATAATGAATATTGCTAAGAATTATATGTAAATGTGGGTTTTATACTATGTTCAATGAATCATTGTCAAATCAAATTTATTTTATTTTTTGTATAATACAAACTAACAAAGAATAGAATCTTACGAAGTAAGATTTTACAGAATTATGTAAAAAATTATACAGGGTGTTTCAGAAGTAGTGTCGAGAATTTTAGGGTATTGTACCTGGATGCTAGGAGACTACAAATGTCATATTTGAAGTGTCCAAAACTCAGCGGTTATCCTTATAGCTGCCATTTTGTTTTTTCACTTAAAAATTTTTATCTCAAGAACGAAATGTTGTATTGATCTGAAATTTGGCATGAATATTTATGCTATAAAGACTCAACTATAAAAAATAAAAAAAAAATTTTTCGTTGAAATTTTTCAAAATGGCGGCCATTTTAAATTTTCGATGGCGAATATCTCGAAAACCGTCCATTTTACAGAAAATTTACAAGAGACAAAAAAGTTAGCAAATTTTATCACGATTCCAATGATACCTAATTTATTAAGATTGGTCGAAGAATAACAGAGAAATTAATTTTTTCGTACTGCATGCATGACCACTTTTCACCATTTAAAGATCAATATTAATTTTTTTTATAATTTCATGAAAACCGTTCTTATTACAGAAATATACAAGAATAACTTTCCTCCAAATTTTATTTTACATTGAAAAATATTAATTTCACTCAAATCGGTTTACTGATACTAATGCAGCAATTGCTCAAAATGCCGTCCTTCAACTTGATTACACAGTCTGCACCTTTCAATCATGGACCGTCGAACTGCTATAAAAGCATTTTCATCATCTTGAATGGCACCTGCTGCAGCAACCACTCTTGCCACAAGGTCTTCTTCGTTTTCTACTGGCGTGCTGTAAACAAGGTCTTTCATATGGCCCCAGAAAAAAAAATCTAAAGGGTTGAGGTCAGGTGAACGTGCGGGCCACGGTACTGGTCCACCCCGCCCAATCCACCGCTGACGATAGGTCATGTTCAGAAAGTCCGTAACAACATTTCCGAAATGAGCAGGGGCACCATCATGTTGAAACCAAATATTATATCTGTTTGCAAGAGGCACATCTTCCAAAAGTTCTGGTAGTATGTCTCTTAAAAAAGTAATGTACGTGGGAGAATTCAGACGATTAGGAAGAATGTATGGTCCAATCACGCGATTACCTAAGATACCCGTCCAAACATTCAGCGAAAATCTATGCTGATAACCACGCATTTGACCTCATGAGGATTGTCTAAGGCCCAGACGTGACTGTTGCGAGAGTTGAAGATTCCTTCTCTTGTAAAGCTGGACTCATCGGTAAATAACACATTTTCTAGAAAATTTGGTTGGATAATGTCTTGCTGAAGAAACCAACGGGCACAGTTTACTCTTGGCTCATAGTCGCGTTCAACCAATGAGTGAACTTTTTGAAAGCGGAAGGGGTGAAGTCTTTCCTTGTTTAGTACACGCCACACAGAAGAAGCACTTGAATTGATTTGCTTTGCAACTGCTCTCGTACTCGTTCTAGGATTGAAATCGAATTTCTGCAATACTTCCTCTTCAAAAGCAACATTTCGAACTGCTCGAGGCCTACCAGCAATTACCCTGTTCCGTTCAAATGAACCAACTTCTCTCAGCCGATTGTGAGTTCTTGTGAACACCTTGTCGGAAGGGAGACGGCGGTTTGGAAATGCAGCTGCATACATTCTTCTTGCTTCGGTCGCATTGCCAAGAGCTGCTCCATACATGAAGTGAATATCGGTGTACTCCAGCGAACTAAATTCCATTACAATAATTAAATATTTGTGTAGAAGCAACGTAAGAAAATATTGAAACTGGAAATTTAAGATAGAAATAAGACCTAGGAAACGTGAGACTAAGAAATAGGAAGCACTACATCTGGTTCTTTACTTTTAATGAAACAACAATACTTTTACAAGACAAACATTATCATCTGAAAACCATTGTAAAATCATCTGTTTGCCCATATGGAGCCATACCGAGTTTCAAAGCTTCATCTTAAATACATCTGGAATTAAAAAATTAATATTGATCTTTAAATGAAAAGTGGTCATGCATGCAGTACGAAAAAAATTTTTCTCTGTTATTCTTCGACCAATCTTAATAAATTAGGTATCATTGGAATCGTGAAAAAATTTGCTAACTTTTTTGTCTCTTGTAAAGTTTCTGTAAAATGGACGGTTTTCGAGATATTCGCCATCAAAAATTTAAAATGGCCGCCATTTTGAAAAATTTCAACGAAAAATTTTTTTTATTTTTTTATAGTTGAGTCTTTATAGCATAAATATTCATGCCTAATTTCAGATCAATACAACATTTCGTTCTTGAGATAAAAATTTTTAAGTGAAAAAAACAAAATGGCAGCTATAAGGATAACCGCTGAGTTTTGGACACTTCAAATATGACATTTGTAGTCTCCTAGCATCCAGGTACAATACCCTAAAATTCTCGACACTACTTCTGAAACAACCTGTATAGTAATTATTATTTTGAATGAAAAAGACTAAGAAATTGTCAAAAACCACAGATTTATTTATACTTAGAAAGACCGGTTTCGGTTATTACACCATTGTCAATCTCTGATAAACTAAAACTCAATTTCTTAGTCTTCTTGGCAATTTTCTAGTCTTTTTCATTCAATATGAATAATTACCGGTACCACAATATCAACTTCTCAACTACACAAAAAGAAAAAAATCATTATTTTGTTAAGGAAGCAATGCTTGGGAGATATCCTGTATGCTATCATGTTTTCTTGAATGGATAAATAAATTGTGTAATTTTATACACCCGAAAAATATCACTAGGGCAAGTAGTAGAAAATCACCGTGATGATAATAATACGGGGAGAAGGGGAGAATAAGAAAAAAATTATATGAAGAGAAGTGCAGAAGATGAAGAAAAAGAAGACGGAAGAAGAAGAAGAAGAAGACAAAGGTGAAAAGAGGAGCCAGATATAAAAGAGAAAGAGTAAAACGCAGAGGGTGGAGAGAAAGTAGAGAAAGAACCTCAGAACGAGAAGTTTGATTAACAATGAACATAATGACAACCTACATTTATAAGAAAAAACATTTGGATGATTTTTTCAATTTCTTCAGTTTTATAACAGAAGTTAAAAGTAGAATTGAATAGTGAAAAGTTCAGACGAAGAGTTGAAACGTTGGAAGCAGAGTTGAAAATAGAAATAAGAACAACGAACCTGAAATGAAAGATCTACCATGATTTAACAGAAAGGATACTATGATTAGTTTTCAGCGCAACTTTGAGAAGATAAATTGTGTAACTACTTCAAATTTCGAATACAATTTTAATGGATACTCAGTTTTCATCTCAACTTTGAAAAGAAAATTACTTTACATTGAATTATAATTAATCAAATCATCATAAAATCAGATCTAATATAAGTAATTAATTTATCATAATACAATTCAATAAAATGTTAACACGCGAGTAGCCGCGCCCGCGGCAAATTGCCGCACAATTATAACTTTTGTATGTAGCTTTGGAAATTTTCGTTTTCCAAGGTTGGCAGCTCATGTAATCCTCGCTGTGACTGTCCTCTAGACAATCTTGAACAGTTTGAGGATGACAGAATGAACGTTGACTAATTTCAATATAAAGGTATTATCTTCCTATTTTATATTCCATCTTCTGATTTAAACTTTCATTATCTTTTTATTCTATCTAGATGTTGAAAAATGAGTCAAATAAAGAAGGTATATTCATTCCATTCATGAGTAGATTATTTTATCCCATAAAAATTATAAATTCTAACAATAAATATGCAGTATTTATTTTTGGAATCTGCTCTATGTACTATTAAATAGTATATAATAACATAAAACACGTTGAGAAATATTTTAAATTAATAAATATTGAAAGAGCATTGTCAAAAGCAACTACTGTTTATAGTCTAGGGAGCCATAAGGGTGAGTGTGAGCAAAATGCTGACGCGCGACCACTGTCGTTCTGCAAGTCCGTGCCACTACTCCAGTTACTCACCTCAACTGGAATGGTATCGGTGAGTTGAGAGAAATCTTTCACTTTGGGCAATCCACAGAACTCCCTGAAAACGTTGTAGCCGGGCAAGCCATGGTCTCTGCCCCTCTGAATGTCGAGGCTCAGTCGGTCCAGGCCATAAGATTCGTTCTCCTTGTACAAGTAATTAGTCATCTGAAATCAAAAAACCAAATCATGAATTAACCAAATCCAGCAACACTCATTAGTATTAAACACTTGTAGTGCAATAATCTAAGACCAGACCCAGTAGCAAGTAAACCTACACGTCTATTTGATTATAAACATTCTTACTGTATAAGGCTGGGCATACACCGGTTAGTCAAGACAAGACATGATCAGACACGTTTAGTCACAATACTTCACATAGTTGCTTATGAAGACATGTCTAATTGCAATGAATGAACATGTTGTTCCTCCTCCCAAGTATAGTTACTGCATTGCTGAGCTTGATGAGAAACTACAATTATTATTAAAATTAAATTATGAATTCTTCAAGTAACGCTAATAAACCATTTAAGAGGTACTTGAAGATTTCAATTTCATTTCACTTCTAATGAATTAGCAGACTTGAGAAGTTCACAAGTGAAAAATCAAAATTGAACAACCATATTCATGTATTTTCCGTAAAAATGAGTGGCACATGCATGATCTACTTATTTGAAATTTATTTATATTTATTATATATACATTTGAAGAGACAGTTCTTATTATGAGCCTGTTGTTCCTTCTTCATAGTATAGTTACTGCATTACTGAGCATGATGAAATAGAAAAATATCGAAAGAGTTATCAAAAAGTGAAATGAAAAGAAAATACTCTTTATTATTCTCTAAATTTATTATTTACTTCATTTATTATACAAGTTTTTTCATTTCATTATTTAAAAAATGACTTACAGCTTCTGAAAACTGGAGATCCATACTCTGACTGCTCTGAGTGGCCAGTCCACGAACTAAAGCGTCCAGATTTGAGCTCTTTTGCACCAAGTCAGGCTTGTTGAAGATGTCCTTTAATTGCACTGTCAGTTCTGCGTTTCTGTCTTCCTCATACAACCTGCATCAATTAAAATAAAATTGGTTAAGATCTTGCCTTCTGCTATTTAGTTCTTCGGTTAATATTTGCAGTTTTAGTTTTATTCTAAGTCATTGACCAGCGCTGCTGGATAGACTATGTCAGGGTTTATAAAACATTTCACAAAAAAGTTTCAAAATGTCATCTCACTATCAAGAAATTCACTCAGGCTATAGAATGGATGCTCCACCAAGAGATGTTTCAAAATTTCAGTAGCAGAAGTCCTTAGTTCTATTGGGTAGTTCTATGAGTAGTTCTATTGGTAGTTCTAATTTGGTAATTCTATTTTAGTTCTATGATATAACTTTCACTGGATATTTGAGATAATTATTATACGGTAAAAATTTGAAATCTTTGTCAACAGTTTAGCCAGTGAACTTTTCAATGAACTTTTGTTATGCTGGACTGAAAAAGAAAACGATTGATTCTTATGGAAGTGTTCACACACTAGCTGAATGAAAATAAATGAACCCCAGCTTTCTAATGAATTTTATTTCTGCAAGGTAAGGGAAAAATACTATTGATTTTTATTGGAGTGTTCACATATTGACAAAATTATAATAAATAAATCCCAGCTTTCCAATCAATCTTTACATTGCTAGATTTAAAAAAATACTATTTACTTCTTATAAGAAAGTTCACACATTGGCAGAATTAAGATGAGAAAACCTTCCCATAAGAAGTTATGGAAGTTCAACATTATTTGACTTCATATACTGTTGTTGTGATATCTATCCATAATGAAAACACTGGGATGTTGTTGATGTTTGTATTTCTGTGGAGAGAAACAAATGTTAATGAAAACAATATGATTTCAGAAATATCACTTATTGCAAAAACTTTATTCAATTCTAGAAGCATAAACTGATTCCGTTTCATAAACTATTTTGTAAACACGTTCACATCAATCAGAATCAGCTGACTTCAAGGTTATTTTAAAGCCCTAGGGCCGTAAAAATTTTACCGGCCTGGTCAGAAAACAATCACTTTCGGCCTCCATATGACGCACGTAAACCAGCTCATTACATCCAAGTGGGGCGAAATAGTATATTTCGCACCTAGGGCCGAAAATGGGACTTTTCTGGCTCGAAATCGGTTTTCAAGTCCGAGGCCGTAGGCCGAGGACTAGAAAAGATTGAGAGCCGGAAAAAACATTTTTGCCCATGGTGAGAACGTTATTTTTCGCCACACAGGAAAATAAACAATATATATATGAGAATAATTGTCTATTATAAGCACTTCCGAAAGCAAAAGTGGAAGGTCATAGCTCTAGCAAATCTGAGGTAATCTGAATATCAAGAAATTGTCCAAGTATTTTTTTTTTATTCTGATTGTCTAAATAACCTAAAAGATTATGTTCAATTATGTAAGAGGTTGAGTTTATACTTTTTATTCTTCCAAATGACAATAAGATGATATTATTATAAATGTTTTGATTATTGAATGATAAACACAAGAATGAAAAGTTTTTGATCAGCTGTTTTAGCGCACTTGAAATTGGCAAATCTGAATGTCAATGGAAAGTTTTTGATCAGCTGTTTTAGCACACTTGAAATTTGGCCAATCTGAATGTCAATGGAAGTTTAGGCTGTGGTTTAGGTTAGAAGTTCTATCCTACTCTGAAAATAGAATTATTTGAATAGTTTATAATATATATCTTATCTGTATTTTATTCATCCAATAAAATGATAGTATATTATTACAGAATACTTTATTGAATTCTAAAAGCATAAAATGATTCCGTTTATCCACCATGTTCCATGATAAACGCTGTACTAGGAGGTTTGAGGTTAGATTCTATTATACTCTGAAAATTGAATTTGAATAGTTTATAATATCTCATTATTTGTATTTCATTCATCCAAATAAAACGATAGTATCTTATTGCAAAAACTTTATTCAATTCTAGAAGCATAAACTGATTCCGTTTCATAAACTATTTTGTAAACACGTTCACATCAAATCAGAATCAGCTGACTTCAAGGTTATTTTACAGCCCTAGGGCCGTAAAAATTTTACCGGCCTGGTCAGAAAACAATCACTTTCGGCCTCCATATGACGCACGTAAACCAGCTCATTACATCCAAGTGGGGCGAAAACATTCTTACTGTATAAGGCTGGGCAACACCGGTTAGTCAAGACAAGACTTGTCACGATTAGTCACAATACTTCACATAGTTGCTTATGAAGACATGTCTAATTGCAATGAATGAGCATGTTGTTCCTCCTCCCAAGTATAGCTACTACATTGCTGAGCTTGATGAGAAACTACAGTTATTGAAATTAAATTTTAAATTCCTCAAGTAACGCTAATAAACCATTTAGGAGGTACTCGAAAATGTCAATTTCATTTCACTTCTAATGAATTAGCAAACTTGAGAAGTTCAACAAGTGAAAAATCAAAATTGAACAACCATAATCATGTATTTTCCGTAAAAATGAGTGGCACATGCATGATCTACTTATTTGAAATTTATTTATATTTATTATATATACATTTGAAGAGACAGTTCTTATTATGAGCCTGTTGTTCCTTCTTCATAGTATAGTTACTGCATTACTGAGCATGATGAAATAGAAAAATATCCAAAGAACTATCAAAAAGTGAAATGAAAAGAAAATACTCTTTATTATTCTCTAAATTTATTATTTTCTTCATTTATTATACAAGTTTTTTTTTCATTTCATTATTTAAAAAATGACTTACAGCTTCTGAAAACTGGAGATCCATACTCTGACTGCTCTGAGTGGCCAGTCCACGAACTAAAGCGTCCAGATTTGTGCTCTTTTGCACCAAGTCAGGCTTGTTGAAGATGTCCTTTAATTGCACTGTCAGTTCTGCGTTCCTGTCTTCCTCATACAACCTGCATCAATTAAAACAAAATTGGTTAAGATCTTGCCTTCTGCTATTTAGTTCTTTAGTCAATAATTTCAGTAGCAGATGTCCTTAGTTCTAATGGATAGTTCTATGAGTATGCTAATTCTATTGGTAGTTATATCTGGGTAATTCTATCTTGGTTCTATGATATAACTTTCACTGGATATTTGAGATAATTATTATACGGTAAAAATTTGAAATCTTTGTCAACAGTTTAGCCAGTGAACTTTTCAATGAATTTTTGATATGATGGGCAGAAAAAGAATACTATTGATTCTTATGGAAGTGTTCACACACTGGCTGAATGGAAATAAATGAGCCCCAGTTTTCCAATGAATTTTATTTCTGCAAGGTTAGGAAAAAATACTATTGATTCTTATTGAAGTGTTCGCATATTGGCAAAATTATAATAAATAGATCTCAGCTTTCCAATCAATCTCAACATTTCTAAATTTAAAAATAATACTATTTAGTTCTTATAAGAATAAGTTCACACCTTGGCAGAATTAAGATGAGAAAACCCTCCCATAAGAAGTTATGGAAGTTCAACATTATTTGTCTTCAGATACTGTTGTTGGTGAGATGTTGTGATAACTATCCTTGATGAAAACACTGGGATGTTGTCAGAAATATCACTAATTTAAATGATCACAAATTAGTGATATTTCTGAAATCATATTGTCTTCATTAACATTTGTTTCTCTCCTCAGAAATACACAAAATGTATTGGATTCAGTTGCAATATTACTAGTATACATTTTACAGCTTTTTACAGTAGAAACATAACCTATTTTTGGACATGTAAAATTATCAAAATTTGGGAATGGAATAGTTTTGGGCCAAGCCTGTTTTTCCTACCCAATCATGTTTATAAGATTTGTAATATTGTATCCACGAATAATAAATAAAAAGTAATATTCAATTAAGAGGTGCTTTGTACAGAGGGTGCTTGAGTTGTTTGTAAAGCTGGAATCCCACATATCAATGACAGTGAACGTATCCGGTACAGAGAGAATATTATTCCCATAAGCTCTAATGGGACTATTCATACTTGCTCGGCCGGGCAGAGTGAGAAAAGCCCAATTAGAACTCACGGAAATTATATTTTCACTTTGCCGGCCACTTCCACTAATAATGATGTGGAAATCAAGCTTTATATTCATACGAATGAATCAACCTCTGAATAAAATTAACCACTTTTGTTTAATTGCTGTTTTTTTCAATCAAACTAGAAATTGGCATATAATTTCATTATATTCTATTAACGATGGTTTAAATATAATGTTTTCAATCACAAAATAGATTACCGTATTATTTCATTATAGTCTAGTAACGTTCATCATCATCCACGGCTCTACAATCCAAAACGGATCTTGGCCTCCTCCAGCAATCGCCTCCATTCTACTCTGTCCATGGCAGCTCGTCTCCAATTTCTTACACCAAGAATGTAGTTTTATAATGTAGTGCTAGTATGCAATAGGTCTTGCAAGACCTGGCAATACATTGTCATTTGTGATAGAGAATCAATAAAGAATAAAAAAAGCCTCCTAGCATCTTTAGTGACTGAGTCCATCCATCTCAGTGTTGGTCGACCAGGGCGTCTTCTTCCTTCCATGTTGTAATTCATGATTCTTTTAGGCGGATATGAGTCATCAGCTCTTTCAACATGGCCTGCCCACCTGAGTCTCCCTACTCTGATAATAGCCAGTGCATTGGTGTGGCCGTACATATCATACAGATCCCTATTCTTTCTTCTGTGCCACACTCCATCAATTTGCATACCACCAAAAATTCGGCGTAGAATCTTTCGTTCGAAAATGTTGATCTAGTAACGTTGATTGAAATAAATGTTTGGGATATTGTTGTTGAGCACATTTTACTCACCCAATTCGTCCTTCAACCATGGAGTTGATGAAAGCCATGGCAGCTGTGGCGAAACTGTTACTAGTCGATGCATCAATCTGATCGTTGAATTTGGCGCTGTAGCCCTTCTGTTGGATAGTCAGACCGATTCGCTTCATGTATTTCACACCTGTTGGAGAATACTTAATTCAATATTATAATTCTCATTAGGGGTGGGGGTTTATTTGAATTTGGAGAAGAAGTAGAAGAAGAAGAAGAAGAAGAAGAAGAAAGAAGAAGAAGAAGAAGAAGAAGACAAAGGAGAAAGAGGAGCAAAATATCTTCTACTTCTACTTTTTAGTTATTCATAAACAAAAATATGTTCATAAATATCATGTCATTTGGATAAGGAATGTCACTTTCAGTATAACCATAGATTCAAGTTTATGTCAGGATAAAGTATCTCAAGATAAATCAAAGTAGGAATAATGCATGCTCAAATTATATACGAGTATTAATGACTTCTTATTCTTCTTCTCAGCCTTTTCCCACTCAGATGGGGTTAGCGTTTTGGGTCAGTCGCTTCCAGGAGTCTTGGTAATGGGCTATGGTGTTAGGCCCGCCGCAAAGTAGACCCACGCTAATCCACGCCACTCCAACCCACGCCGTGGGATGTTTAGTAAACCATTGCTAGGCTTCTCCAGACATATGTGTAATTCATGCAATGAATAATCCACTTGTCAGCTGATTGATTATGAATAATTAAATAGCAATGGTTTACAAAACATCCCATGGCGTGGGTTGGATTAGCGTGGGTCTACTTTGCGGCAGGCCTAAGTCCCTTCTCTACAAGATCTTGGGCGATACAATTTTCCCATTTCATACCAGTCTTCCCCTGTTCCTAGAGCCTTCGACATCTAAGAGATCGATCTTTTCCCCAAAGAGCTGGCTTGCTCCCCAGATGGCTGGGTTATATAGTAATGACTTTATAAATATAATAAAATAAGCTATGAAGATGAGAGTACTTGAAGAAATCAACATTCTAAATGAATTAATGAAATCTGAGAACATAAGTCAAATTCTTCCAAGTATGGTATGAGAATACGAACCTGAAATAGTCCAACTAGAAATGATTGATTTAATTAACTATTGAGAAATAAACAAAACTCAGAAACTGGAAAATGATGAGTTGGAAATGGCTCGTTCTTTGAGATAGAAAATCGTTCTCTCGACAAGGGAATTGTAATTCTTTCCTAATTGAAAGGTAGTCACGATTTGTTGTAGTTATTAGTGTCTCATTACTAGATTATTGACTGAATTCCTATAAACTTTCTTATAAGCATCTTCTTAATGACTATTCCTAAAATTATATTTTTTAGCACAAGGACTACCTTATTATTTCATCTACCTTACTGAATCAGTGTCAATTGTATCGTAAATAAATGAAAAATATTTAAGCTTTAACATATATCAATAAATTATTATTATTAAACGAAAATCCAAATTAAATTCTATAATTCACCCCGAAGACTTCTGCTACTGCAAATATTGACAACAGGGTAAACCGCTTGATGGAATATCCAGAGATTGTTCGTTTGGTGTAAGGGTAAGCATTCCTGACCGGCAATTGGGAGGTACTGGGTTCGATTCCCGGGCAGACAAATAATTTTTGAATAGTAGCGCTCATCGAATTTCCATCAAGCTGTTTACCCTGTTGTCGATATTTGCAGCAGCAGAAGTCTTCGGGGTGAATTACAGCATTTAATTCGGATTTTCGTTTAATAATAATAAATTCATTAGCATTTGAATAATTGCAATATCTCAGTAATTTCCATCGATATATATATAAATAATGTTTGTAGATGATAAATTGAATGAATGAATGAATGATAATTGCTGAAATTAACTTGCCTAGAACAACAGGTAACCACTCGTTGTAAGTGATGTGTTGGATTTCAGCGATGACAATACGCCTGGCCTCCTGGTAAAGGCGTTCATCGTCCCAGCTCGGGTTCAGAATAGAGAGGCGACTCGCCATGCGGTTGTGTTCCCTGAGGAAGAGGGTGTGAAGGGCTGCCAGCCCAGGTTGACTGTTCACTCTCTCGTCACCTGCAAAAAAATCAAGAATTATTACAGAATTGAATCTTTCTAATTCAAAAAGAATAGGAAAAACCATAAAACTCCAAAATGGAATTCTTGAAATGGAAAATTAATCAAATTATAAATTACGGGCCGTTTGCAAAGTCAAATCTTAAACTGAATTTAATCAGCTGGTAGCTTGACTCTGATTTTGAAGTAAATCACTGTAGATATTATCATAGAGAAACAATAGCATAAGTAGATATCCCATGGTATAGGGCGTTCATGTCGCAACTTTTAGTGTTATCTCAAGCCGATAGTCCACGTAGTTCTTTCCCGTGAAGCTGTGTGACGCTGGTAGTCTCTCATATTGTGCCGTTCATCCACTCTCACCCCAACAAAACAGTAAAAATCGACAGTAATCGAAATTAATTGGCTTGAGTGAACAGTAAAAATTTCGACATAAACGCCCTATACCATGGGATATCTACTTACGCTATTTTTTCTCTATGATATGATTTACTAAACTAGCAGGTAACCAGTGCTTCGCAAGGGTCTATTTGAGAACTTGACAAACTGAAAACTTGACCTACAGTACTGAAATCTTGGATAATTTTAAAAATACCTATAACCATCCTCGGCAAATTAAAAATCAATATACAAAATTTCAAGTTAATCAGTCCATGGTCCAGTCAGTATAGACATAAAAAAGGGGGTGTGCTTGCAATATATATTGTAGTTTTGATTTTTTAATGAATTGTTATATGCGAGAAGCGAATTTTCCTAGATTTTACTCGATTTGGCAGAAATAGCTGGAAAATGAACAAAAAATACGAGGTTTTTGGGCCATCCTGTATCTAGCACAAGAAAAATTTTGCATGAAAAAATTGGTTCTGGACTTCTCTCATGTATCCAAATAATGTATTAAAAAAACAAAACTGTTCATCAAAAAGTTCAGACGTGATGATGCGTCATTCGTGAATTTTTGTATAAGCCAGTTCTTTCCTTTATTATACCTTTATTATGGTATCTCCTTTCTGTATTATAGCACAGATTAAATAAGTAATATTTACTTCCTTTATGATTATGATTATACATTACCAACTGATATTGAAATAATAGAATGAATGAGGGCAGGATGCCTAAAATGATATTCAAAGAGGGATATTCATTCAAGAAGGGAGAGATGAGGAAGACCAGGAATAAGGTGAGAGGATGAAGTTGAATACTATCTCAAAAATTGGATGTAGAGGAGATGTGGAGATAAATTGCGGAGTACCGAGAAGCATGGAGAGCTGTAGTGGAGGCGACCAAAGTGCATATTGGGTAGTAGGACAGTACTAAAAAACTATTTGAATTATTTTACTACTGAAACTAACTACTAACCAGATTGGAAGCAAGTGCCATTGTTGATACATATTTGTTGAGGGAGCCTTGGAGAGGGCAAGAATTCACGTTCGTTGTGTATTTTGGTGCGAAGACGTCCGTTGTGGAATTGCCGTAGGGAGGTGGCCACCTCAGCTGTTGAGCCGTAGATTACGGATCCGTCAAGGTAGTGGGTCACTTGGTTCATCTACGGGGAACAAATGAAATATTAAGCTCATTCATCCAGACGTCGAGGCAAAGTTTATCATGAAATGATGATTTTTGTTGAAGTTGATCTCTACGTATGCCCTAGGTTGTGCAAAGGTCTTGAACTTGACGCCTCAAGGTAATGAAACAAACTAAGGACCTACAGTTTAAATTGGGTTCCAAACTATCCAAAGCTCTATTTTAGGAGAGAATTTCTTATCAAAATGTAAGAAAATCACAATCACAATCAAATATCAGTTGCAATCTCATCAAACTACTAGTAATTCATGCAACATTTTGATTTGAACAGTATAGTATAAATTGGAAATGGGACAGTTTTGGGCATGAGCCTTTTGTGCCTTTCCTCATGTTAAGTATTTGTATAAATAAATAACTTGAATTGAGTTGATATCTCTATTGCGTAATACTCTAGCTATCAATACAGTGTTTATGATCCTATTAATAGGAGCTCATATTACTCGAAGAGTTTATATGGTACATTGAAACTTTTGGCGTTTGGCCTAACTCACAAATCTTGTAAAACAGATACTACAGTTGGCAGTAGTAAGTGTACACACTAAACAAAATTATTATCAGGGTGTCTGATAAGTCACTCCCTATTTTTATACAGCTATAACTTCTTTATTTATATTTCTAATATCTCATTACCAAAAGTTTTTTAACCAGATCACTCCCGTGTTATCGGATGGGCACGTTAAAATGTCGGTCCCGGCTGAAGTATGACAGTCGTAAGGCCCATTGACGGCTTAAATTATATATTCAGGCGGTGGGACCTTCCCGCAAGGGACTCCCCACCAACAAAAGCCATACGAATTTACTTTTACTTCTTTATTTATGAACCAATTTTGTAAGAACTACATTTGTTGGATAGAGCGCTCCTTGAGTTTGTGTTTAACACAAATTTTTATTTGTTTCAGTTTAAAAATTCCCCCTCTCTTGACTGTGAAAGAACAAACCAAAATAGCATCTCGTTATGTGGTCTGAGGATCTGTGGTGCAAGTACAAAGATGGTGGAGGGCTGAACGAGAGATCCATGCAAAACTGGATGCAAAAACTGTTAAAAATTTTCATTACAAATTACTAACAACAGGGAGTGTCGCAGATGCAAGACGATCAGGAAGACCATCAACGTCAAGGACAGCAGAGAATGTTGACAGAGTTTGTGAAATGTTCATGAGAAGCCCTAAGAAATAACTGCGTCAAGGATCTCGTGAAAGTGGTATTTCACGTTACTCTGTTGCATCAATTCTTAAAGAAAATCTCAGTGTCTCTGCATCCAGTGTTGCATGGATCCCTCGTTTAGCCCTCCACCACCTTTGTATTCGCACCACAGATCCCCACACCTCATAACGAGCTGCTATTTTGGCTCGTTCTTCCACAGTCAAGAAAGGGGGCATTTTCAAACTGAAACAAATAAAAATTAGTGTTGAACACAACCTCAAGGAGTGTTCTATCTAACAAATGTAGTTCTAACAAAATTGGTTCATAAATAAAGAAATTATTGCTGTATAAAAATAGGGAGTGACTTATCAGACAGACTGTAGAACGGTAGTGTTTAGTTTTTTTGCTTTTTTTATTGATTACCTGCTGGACAGGGCCGAAAGTGCAGTCAGACCGGATGGCCATAAGCGAGCGCACATAGGGCATGCAGGTGTGACCCAGCTTGGAGTAGAAGGGGTCGGTGGACGGGATGTCAATGGCCGCACACAACGAGTGCTGGTGGCGCGGGGACAGCTTCTTGCCGTTGGCACTGCAGCAGGAGATCGTGTCACCGGTTGTTACTGCAACAATTGAAATAAAATTGTAAGTTTTCATCGAAATAGTTTCCATACCCAATCACCATCTAAATCTTTACAGTTAGATGAGCTGGCGGTTTAAACTTGGATTTCAACAGTTTATAATAAATATTATTAATATTATTTATAATTATAAATTAGACAACATTTTATAAAGTGAAGAAAACATAACCTATTTTCTGGACTATTTTAATGAATAAAATTCGGGGGAGGAGCTGTGCCTGTTGATCCTCCACCAAATTATTTCAAATATTAATTTTGTATTATTGAATAAATAAGATAATAAATAGATAATTACAATAAAATAATATCTTCGTGTCATCCTAGATTAAAGTTCAACTCAGACTGTGGATATAACGATAAGAGTTTCAAAATCACTCCCGCGGAGAACTTAACCCACCTGAAACTGTAGGTTCCTCCATCTCTCGTCATTATTCACTTATTACCCTTAAATGTTTCCTGGATGAAAATACAACAAAATTCAAATCTATTGATATTCCGACACTTCTCCACAAGATTTTTTGATGTCCACTCACACTGATATGAATCATTATGTTGCCTATTAAAAAGTATTTGGTAGTAGGCTATGAAAGCAATCTTAGACGGCTGATCCATTTTCACACGATTTCAAGTAAAAAGAGAATAAAAACTCAATGAGAAACAGTTCATCATGTAAAAAGGCGGGAACATTCACACAAAAACTGTGACTTGGGAGTTTTCTATGGCATAGTCATACCATAGAGGAAAGATACCGTTAAGATCTTACATTAAACGCCCGTTTCGGTCATGCTACGTTGTCTGGAAACAGACAACTGTTGACAATGCTTCTTTAGCAGTCATAAAACATGCTTGATTCTTCCAGTACTATTTCTTTATTCTTCCACATTAATTATGATTTGGAGACGTCAACAGGGTGGACAATTAGAAGAAGGTAATTTAGAGCCTGTACAGCATGTTTTTATCTTACAATCATGAATCAACAGTGTATAAAACTAAAAACAGTCACTAGACGGTCTATATAATGATTGTACAATATCAGTAGCCAACCTACTTATAGGCTTACTTATAACATCATGAACTATACATCATCAACTAACATAACAGCTTAGAACTATATTCTAGTTGAGTGGACTGATCTAATTAGTAGGCACTGATATTGTGCAATAATATTGACCGTCTAGGGATTACTTATAAGATAAATGGATTGGTACTGAAGTAGGTACTGTTGCTTTACAATAATATTGATTTTCTAGGGATCACTTGAAAAATGAATGAATAAAATTGTGCCTTACACATTCTGGAGGAAGCAGTATGAGCCATGTCATGGGCGACAAACTGTCCCCACTGCATGACAGCGAGTGTCTTGGAAGTGTCGGGGTTGTCCAGGTTACTGATCAGTGAGACACTCACTTGCCGAGGACTAACTAGAGACTTGCCCTTGCGGGAGCCTTTCATCACGTGTAGACCTACAAACAAAGTATCTTCAGTTTAACAATTCATTCATTGAAACTTTTCACACCTGTAATTGATAAATTATTTAGCTGAAGATTTCTATGAAGAATAACTCATTTCTTAAACATCAAAAGTATTCCATGAATCATATTTAAACTATCCAATACCTTTTTTATCATTATCTGTTCCAAAATTGACAGAAATTATGATTTTGAGTGGATGGAGGGTTAATATCAGCTGATCACTTACTTATTCACTCACAGGTTGGTAAAGTTCATGGAAATGCAGCATAGATTCTCAATATGTTTTCATTAGTGAAAAGAAGACATCTAAAGCTTTAGTATTCAATTCACCACAGAGTTGAGTCTTCTGAATATTGAGATCATATCCAAATTATATCAATATCAAGAAGTAAAAGAAAACAATTACCTGAACTTTGGTATTTTGAGAGTAGCTTAGTATGTGATTCGTTGATGTTGATATATTGATATCTTTCTCGTGATAAATACAGTAGAGCACCGATTATCTGGACATCGTCCATCCGAATGACCGATAAACCGAACGTCGGATGGGTGATAAAAAATGTAAATCCTCTAAAAACCCAACTTATTTCGTATTTCAAGAGGCAAATCAGAGTACAATATTAAAATAAATAAAATATTTGAGTTAATGTACCTCGTTGAATTACACAACATGGTGCCTATTTTAACTAGAATGTGAATAAAATATAAGTGTATAAAAGTCTTATTACATACAACACTGTACTACTAAATACTGCAGGCCAGAATGCAAAGTTTTAATTACATCTAAACTTAAGAACTAGGAAAAATCTAGTAAAATCGATAATCCAAATTATCAGTTATCCGGATACTGTCATGCATCAGGTTAGCCGGATAATCGGTGCACTATAAATGTATTTGTAAGTGCAATATTTATTCAAGAGTAATTAAAATGTGATTCACTAATATCTTTGTAGTGATGAATGAATATATTTGAAAGTTAGATATTCATTTAGGAACAATCTCTATAATTGAAACTAACCATCCTCATAATCAGCAGCTAGCAGTCGCCTGTAGGGAGTGAGCGAACGTCCCCAAGCTGAGTGCGTCCTATGGTTGCAGGATCCATCGTATGACCTGAACATGTTGAGATCTGAGCAGTAGAGACTGGTCTTGTAATGGGAGGAGCACTTCTTGCCCAGCGAGGTGAGAGCCAGTGGCAGCAATGAGATCTGGTTGGCACAGGATTCGTCATCAATACCAGACCTGGAAAACAGAAAGAAACAACTATTAGGGTCAAAAATCACCACCTACGTTCAACACTAATCTACGATTGAAGATATCGTCGGATTTATTAGAATGTGTTTCATTTCGGTTTCAAACAAACAGCTGATTTATCTCCGTTTAATCCGAGAAACGGAGCCTTAGAAATGGGCCTTAGCCCAATTCACTCTGAAGTGGCGTGGCGCTGACGTCGCATGGACGTGGCGGTGGCGTGACGCTGACTTTTAAAACGTCCAAATAAACATTATGGTTTAATGCAGACGGTCTAATGTAGTGGCGTGGCAAAATGCCACTCTAGTTTGCATTGAACCATAAAGGAGTGACGTGGAAGTGGCAAAAAGACAGTGCCACGTCACTTCAGTGTGAATTGAGCCTTACAAATTTAGATAATATCTTAGAATAAATCTTTATAGGAATTGAATAAAATTCTTAGAAGTTAGTGATGCAAAATATAGAGTTTAAAATATTTATAATTGAATTGTTGCAAATTTTGTATTAAAACAGTTGTAGAAGGCTATCGGTAGTTTCCTTAACTGTTTCTACACAGAAGCGTCATCTATTCAAATTTAATAGTTTCGTGCAATAGTAAAAAATGCAGGCATACTATGGAAATTCTAAGTAGAATCGTTTAAAAAATAAGCTATTTCAGTGTGTTCTGGCTTCTTCCAATCCTTTGTGTGTTTCAACTATATTGAATGTCTTTTATTATTTCATCTGAGGACAATTTTATGTTAATCTCAGCTTGTTAATAATTGAATCAACAATGGTAGATCGTGGTAGTAATCAATTCAAATTACTCATCAATGAAATTATGTAAATGTCTTGAAAAATATGATGGTTCGGTTGCACAAAAGCCTGTTAAATTTCAACATATAAATAAATAAACATGATTAAATCCCACAAGAACTAATCAGTGAAGCTTTATTGAAAAAAAAAACGCCTTGTGATTTTTTCTCATGGCATTTAATCATGATTCAAATTTAAGAGGCATTTGTGCACCCGAGCCATTAAATTTTTCAAGAGACATAATTCCATTGATAGGTAATAACCACCATTCACCATACCTGATAATTAAAAAGTTAAGACGATCAGAAAATTGTCCTCAGATGAAATGAAAACGCAGACATTCAATAGTAGAAACATGCACTCTTA
The DNA here is from genome assembly GCF_014356525.2 of Nilaparvata lugens. Classification (NCBI taxonomy): domain Eukaryota; kingdom Metazoa; phylum Arthropoda; class Insecta; order Hemiptera; family Delphacidae; genus Nilaparvata; species Nilaparvata lugens. The sequence continues at coordinate 38,723,324 of NC_052511.1, read as the reverse complement.
CTCTAGAATTAAAATTGAAAAGAGCCAGAGCACACTAAAATAGCTTGTATTTAGATCGATTGTACCATAGACTTCTGTGGTAAGCAAGGATTTTCGACTATTGCTCGAAACTCTATTCTAATTTGACAGATGTAACTGTTGATTATTATTTGACAGATGAATGAAACTTTTGTATTGTACAGGAGACCGGTATGCCTTCTCCAGCTCTGGAGGCCGTAGTCAATCGTTCGATGTCGCATGTTATTCACATCGATTCATCAAACTTAAAAGTTAAAGTTGAAGTTGAAATATAGTTAAAGTTAAAAGTTATCATAGTTGAAGTTATCAAAACGTCCTTACATCCTTATATTCAAATTTAAAAGTTAAAGTTGAAGTATAGTTAAAAATAAAAGTTATCACCAAAGAACATGAAAAATGGAAAATTTTCTCATGGAAAACCGATTCTCGTATTAGATTTCGATCGTACCTGACACAATACTTGCTGGCGATAAATTGCGACGCCTTGAGAGCCACCTGCGCGTCCAATCCATGCTCGATCGCCTCCTGTGTGGCCGTTGACTCGGCGAGCAAGCCGTGCGCGGGAGTGCCTCGACGAATGGTGACACCGGAGCCGGCTATGTTGGCCTCGTGGCGAGCCTGCTTGTCGATCAGCGAGCGAGCGAACTCCACACTTGACTCGAGGTCCTTGGCGTCTAACGAGGGCAGACGGCGAACCGCGCGACGGGGGCGGTCTAGGGGTACGGCGGCACCGTCTACAAGTGAATAAAATGATTCAAAAAAATCCGTTAATCCGTTATACAATGATCTAGGTCTATGAAGTGAAGTAAAGTATAGTAGGTCTAAGAGTTTTGAAAGGAGCGTTTGGATAGTTGATTAATATATGAACCATTTCTATTCATTCAACAGGTGTAGGGTGTTCCAGCGGACAGGCACGGTCTGGAAGTGAGAGAATAGTTGAAAATAGTTGCTTAACAAATGAATTATTTTTATTTATTCAACAAATCAAATATGTGAACAATCAATTGTTAAAATAGTATGAAAATAATAATAGTATTCTTTATTAAGAAATTTTATTTAGATAAATACGTGAATAAGCACGAATAGTTTCAGCTTTCAGGCCATTTTCAAGTGTCCTTTTTCAAAATATAATAGTAGTGTTAGTGTTCATATAAAAAAGTTTTTAAAAAGGTTATAATTTAAATATTTCTATATCAATTGAGCAATTCAGAGGCCCTATTAGAATACTTCATTAGAATCAATTATTGTTAATTTCAAATTTATAGCGCAATTTGAAAGTGAGTGAGAAAGTGGAGAAAGCATTGAAACCTCTTTCTAGAGAGTAGTTATCATTATTTATTCAGCAATGAATCGACGTCACATAGTTGGAAGGAATCATTGACTCAGAAAGTATCAAGGAAATAAAAATATCTACTTGTAATTTCCTAAATATTCCCCAGCTTGTAGAGCTTATTTCATAAGTGAAATCATAACCCTATTTCGAACTTATGTAATCTAAATTTGGGAGAGAAATAGTACAAGGAGTATCCTTAGTTTTTCTCTCCCGATCAGTGCTTTCTTATAAAAATAATAAATATTACACCAAAGTCTCATTTTTGCCAAAAATTGAGTCAACATTCCTCATAAATAGCATCAATACTGAGACATTAATAGTCATCCAATGCTGAGATTTTGGAGGGAATCTCACTATGTCCTCATACTTGATTAAGATAACATCCAATAAGTGTTATTGGAATTCGTGAAAATTGATTACAAAAGGGAATAGAAAAGACATACTTTTTGAGTACGTTTTAGGCCTAATGATAGCTGAGACTCACTGGAATCCAGATAGGCTTGCAGAGTGAGCGCAGGCGCACTGAGCAGTTGGCTGGCATCACTCATGACGGCCATCATCACAGACTGACTGCCGAACTGCATCACCGACCACATTACTATGGCCACCGCCATACTACTGCACACCATTTTCACACCGCCTACAACAAATGCAAATCAACATTTTAATCATCAACTTGATATTGGAATCGAAACCTCTTCCATAGAAATGAGAAATCGAATCATTAACTTGAAAGTGGATTCGAAACCTCTTCCATGGTTTGAAGTAATCTGAAATGTCATTAGAGAAATACAACTCATGTTGTTATTGTTAATAAAAATATCTTCCAGTAAAAAGATAATGACAAAAAAAATTATAAAAAAACTTGATAATGGTGATAGAAATTTCATGTGGTCAGATTAAGGCTGTTCAGTACACTTATTTTTATTTAAATTGGATAAACTTTTTCAATATATTGTAAAGATCATTATAAGAGTGAGAAAAAGTGGCAACTGATATTTTAAGTGGTCTAATAAGCGAGTTATGGGTTGTTGAAGTGCTAACTCCGTTTTCTTTCCAGATCATAAATGGTTTAGAATTTTCCATTGGAGTTTTTTTAATACATTCAGTATATCATTTGCTTTGTTCTAATATGCGTTTTTTCGCGATTAATGCCAAAATAAACAAGTTATCGAATTTACAAAAATGTTACTTTTTTATTTATGAACGATATGGGGAATAAAATGCTTTAGTTTGGAAAGATACAATTTTTGAATTTTTAAGAGAAGTTCTGTTAATATAGTCGAAACCGTTTATGATCTGGAAAGAAAACGGAGTTAGCACTTCAACAACCCATAACTCGCTTATTAGACCACTTAAAAATTTCAGTTGCCACTTTTTCTCACTCTTATAATGATCTTAACAATTATATTGAAAAAAGATTATTCAATTTAAAAAAAAGGTGTACCGAACAGCCTGAAGGTAAGATTAGAAATCAACTATAGTGAAGTCCACGTTATAATGACAGTGTTTGATCAGCAATTATATTGCAATCCTTGTCTATCATGCAACAAAGCGGACAGCGCTATCTCTTTATCGCTTTGCTCTGTTGTTGCCAGATCGGTTTTCAACAATGTAGAAATTATTAATTAACAAAATATTTTATCTTGATTATGAAAATTCATTATGAAATCATTTTAAAATATAATTTCTTGCTTAATGAAATAAAATTGATTATTTTAAACGAGAATGAAGCGTTAACTTTACATCAATAAACCTGTATCAGCCACCGTCCATAGAAGGCATTGACAAAACAGAGGATCGGCAACGTCTTTCTCCTATCTTTCTCCACTGCCATTATAACGTAGACCTCACTATAGGAGCAAGGATGAGAATAGTAGAGCGACGATAATTCGGACGAAAAAAAATTCGGACCTGTCTCTAGGTTGAAAAATATGTACGAGTAAAGTGTCTTGTACACTGTCTTCTTTCTGTGCTTGAAAAAATGATGACCCTTCACCCTGATAGAAATATGCTATTTAATTAACATACTTTTTTCTCAAATAGTGCGTGCTAGACTTTTTTAAGGTAATTTCGATAATCCGGATGGGTTCCAGTCTGAATGAATCCGGATTATAGACATTCCACTGTAATTATGAATAAAAACAATTGCTGGTTGACAGACAGACACAAACTCCAAACTGTGGTTGATATATCTTATTTGTTTTTATTCGTCATCACAACTATACTGTAATTTGGTAATTATAAATTAATTCAATTTCTTTCTGATTTGAACGTATATCATCGTGCTCTACCACTAGTAGTTTAATGTGCACCTGAATAATTCAATTATTGATGTTGGAACAAAAAGAACTTGAGTTGAATTGAGATGATGCTCATAGAGCGAATATTCATTTGGATTTTGAAAAATATTCATTTCTTCTGTTCATCGCCCTTCCATTTTCTTCAATTAAAGAGGTAAATCTATTACGCAATCATTGTTTTCTAGTTGAATAATTGTTTTAAATTATTAGCGTATTAAATGCGTGTTGACAGAAAAAATTATTCTTGTCTTCAACCAATGACAAGTTCTGGTTCATGTAATGTTGAATACAACACCATCATCATTATTACAACTGAATTAGGATATGAAAAAGTATCAGTGAAATAAAAAGTATCAATAAAAACTCATTCCACGCTATATTTTAGACAGTCTAGCAAGGAAACTTGAGTAGAGTAATGAAGCTCCCACAACTAGGTAATCAATGTGTCACTCAAGATTCTTACAGGAAAAGTTGCAAATTACACTTTTACTTGCTCAATTGTTGGATTTCTTGTCAATTCCACTACAGATCAAGAAAATTATAAGTATGTTTTTATTATTAGAGCTGACAGAAATCTACATGATTCCAGTGTTATTAATGGATTTTTTTCTATCGATTTCTTCCACTCAAGGTCAAATCTGCAAAATTCTGGATTCAATACTTGACTATCATGTGGGACTGTAGCACATTTATATTCCTCTTATATAATTCGAGACGTTCAAAGGATGGAAAAAACAACAAATGTTTATATATTCAAGCCATAATGCTTTACTAAATTGCACCATAATCCTGATACTTAGCTGAAATTGTATTTGGAAATATTCTTCAAGGAGTGATTTACCAAGTAGTTTAATGTTGCAATATTTATGCAAATCTTGTATTACGTTATTCACAAATAAAATGTGCAACTTTTTGGATTAAGTTATTCATAACATATATCTTACATGTTTTGAACGAAGTCCAACCAACAACAAAAAATATTCAGATGACAGATTAAATGAAATGTTGTAAGAGAGTGATAGAGAGGTTAAAGGTTCGACATTTGAATATCTCTTAAAACGATCATAATTTCTATTCTTAGCTTCTTAGCGCTTGTTGTTTGCCTTCTGCAAGTAGAAAACATTCTGTGATTGGAGAAAAGAAGGTGGAAAAGGAGAAGTAGAGGATGAAGGAAAATATGAGGAAGATGTCAGAAAGAGATACAAAGAAAAGCTTACTGTTTTTGAAGAAAAGGAGGTGGAGGAGGAGACTGAGGAGATGAAGGGAAATAAGAGGAAAATGTCAAATGGAAAAAAGAATAAAAAGCTTATTGTGATTGGAGAAAAGAACGTGGAGGAATGACGATGAGAAAAAAGAAGATGAGGAAATGAGAAGTAATAAAGTGGAGATGAAGACTACGAATAAGAAGGAGAAATAAACCGAACAGAGAACGAGAAAAATATTAAGCAAGATGGTATCGATAGATAAGATTAGAAAATATAGTGAGAAATATCAAGTATGCAACATAAGATAAATATTGAATTTAATAAAGAAAAAGATGAACTTGAGAGAGGTACACAACGAGAAGGAGAAATGTATTACAAGAGATAGAGAATGGAAGGAAAATAAAATAATAAATGATGAGTGGAAAATAATAACAAGACATAACAAAGAAAAAGGAAAGGAGAAAAGAGACAATTATAAACAGCAGATTATAAAGTAGAAGAGTACATAAAGAAGGAGAAGACAATATGCATTAAGAAAGAAGATAATGAGAAAGATGTCAAGATTAAACTTTAACTGTAAACGAATGAAAAAAGGTAAATATGTTAGAGGAAAATAACAGAAAAAAACTATTAAAACAAGATGATGATTCAATCCCGTTCGTTCTCAAATCATGTTTTTTCTAAAAAAAATATGTAGGGTAGGTGAGATAACACCTACAGCAACAAGCTAGCTGCTTGTTTACATGAATGAGAACTGAATAAATTTCCATATCGTGCTCTTACGAGTCTTGTTTACATTATAATATACTGTAGTACGATTCGATTTGCACCATCAGTCAGTATCAATCATGAATAACATCAATGTATCCAATTTAGCCAATGCTGACAGTATTTTGTGGATCTCACCGTAGAACAACACATCATCATTCATACTCGGACAGACTGTGAGAGAAAATCCTCCACAACACTGATAATCTTAAAATAAACTCCAAGAATAACGTGAAACCAGTTTCTTTTTGTTGTTGAAACAAGCTGATAGCTATTTATGTTCAATCCGAATCTATTCGACGAGCGTCCAATAATTCCTCAGGTCTATTGGAGCAAGAAAAAAGTAAACAACTTGATGATTAACTTCAAACATGGTCGAGATAAGCTCACGGCACTCAGTATAGTTTTGAAAGGCAAGGAGGCATCATGAGAAGAATTTAAAATCGAGATGGTGTATGCTTGTTTATGGTTGAGAAAGATGTTTCTAAAGATAGAACAGTCCATAAAGATCGTAGAGGCAAAAAAGCGTGACACACAACGTGAATCATAATTTCTCCACGATGATTCCGTTCTCAAATGAACTATCGGACATTTATTTATTCCATATTGATTGTTCTATTACGATTCTGTGCGATAGGAGAATTACTATTCAATTCTATTCTATTGATTTACTGTCTAAATGTTAATTAGGAACTGATAATTTATAATCTAACATTGTCTTATTTCATAGAAATGTGATAAATCATAAGGCTGTGCAAAGGCTGAAAATAAACTTTCTACTGGTGATATTTTTCAAAGTGTTTCGATTTGTATATTATCAAGCCATCAAAATGAAAAAGTTTTCTCAGGAAAACATTTTTCCGAGCATTACTTTTTGAGACATGAGCGCCTAAAGTTTAAATTTTTGGGACAGAACGAGATAAATCCATGAGATTTGGAGAGTAAATTTTTCATGGTATTGTTGATTGAATAAAACAAAAATTTTCTGAAAATATCAATTTTTGAGACAGTTAATAAACTTACTAAAAATGACCAAAATAACTTTCAGTTGAGTTATTTTTGGTAGATTGAATAACTTTCTCAAAATTAATATTTTATGATAATTGAATGGGAGATTTCCTTGAGTGAGTTCCAACTCATATTTGAAAATTAGAGAGTCTATAGTACAGATACTGATTTTAAAGTCATTATGGTTCTAATCACCACATTAATAATATTTATTTTGAGATTTTCAACTCACTTTCACTGTGAATCATTTCAAGGCACGGTATATTCATTTTATCCGAAATAACATTTTAAAACAAAAATGTTTGTTGGTTTCATTTTGGAGCTTTAAAATTACTGGTACAATTTCTTTATTATACAGCTACTTTGTTTCGATCTCCATACATACTGAACGCATACCCGTATCAGACTTATCACTGTTTTAAATATGTGGAAGTGATGTTTTAAATATCAGTGCAGTTCAAGTTGAAGTGATTGATAGCTGCTCTTAATGGGAAGCCTCATTCAGATAAAGACAGAGAAAAGCATTTTTAACGCTGTAAATGGATCATCTATAGTAGTATTCTGAAACCTTAACAAATGATGACTTTATTACACTAATTCACATAGTGCTCCTATCTCTTTGTTTATCACATAATAGTATTTATTCAGGCCAATTTATCCGTTAGGAGTTATTTGTGAGTTGATTAAGTAATCCATTAATGGTGTCACTGAGAACAAAGTGTCTCTTTCATACTAAATTTGTAACTAAAGTTCAAGAATAGCCTTCACTCATGATGATGTCAATAATGATTGTAAACTTCAAGTATTACTTCAAATAATTATGAAGCCATGGGGTGATTAAAATTTATATTTCTAAATTTATTTGCAAGAGGATCATAACCATATTATTTCCAATCCTATGTGAAAGCTTTGAGTGATGGGATTCAAAATGATGCTCATTAGAAGAAAGCGATGAATATTTACTATATTGGAAATGAAAATTACAAAGAAATACTAGCACCATCTTAAACCATTGTTTAGGATTTAAAATGATGACTTTCTCATTTATAGACTGTTTAAACTCTGAAGTGAAGAATGTTGAGCTTCCTATATAATAAAACGTTTAAATAGAATCGATTTTGGAATAGAATGTCATGATGTAAACAACATAATGATTAGTTGATATTCACAATGACATATTAAATTGTTTATACAAACTTTCATTAAATATGAAAGGAAACAACTCCAAATTATAATAAAATAGTATTATGAACATATTATTATGAATATTGGAAAGAATGTGAATAAAATGGCATGAAGTAAACAAAATAATGATTAGTTGATATTCACAATGACATATTAAATTGTTCGTACGAACTTTCATAAAATATGAAGGGAAACTACACTAAATTATAAAAAAAGTTTTAAGCATATATTATATGAATTCTAAATAGATTTTGGAATCTATTTGAAAATCGACTTAAATAAACCAAACTCTAAAACTGGTAAACAGAATTTTCCAAGTCTCAAAGTGCACTATGTAAAACAAAAGTTATTACCTTTTTCCAAGATTGAGAAAATCGGGATAAATATTCTTTATAGAGCTGTCCTTAACTTCAAACTTATTCGTTATTTTAGATGATCAAATATTTTTCCAAGTCTAAAATGATAGTTCAAATAAATTGCTCAAAATTGTTCAAATAAAAAGGCGCCGATTGACAACAACATTCATGCACATCCTAGGAGAGACGCATCACGACTGACTGAGGAAAGCTGATAACAAACAAGAGGTTCACTGCTCGATGTCACTGTCACGGGTAGAGTGAGTACTGATAACGAGTATTGGGTAACTGGAGCGGTTACTTTTGTCACAGTCAATAATAATTTGTTATTGTTGGAGCAGCCGGTTATTTGAATGAAACGCATGCGCACTTCTGATTCATAGGGAGGTGGTGGGGAGAAAACATAATCTTATGAATTTTCAATTTCATTTTACTTAAATTTTAATTTCAAATTTTAAAAGAAGACAATCATATAAAGTGGAGACTGTGGAATTTTTTATATTTTGTGAATATTCAGTTGTGAATTCTAATTGAAAGCGAAAATTGTCTTCTATTATAATTCAGGACTTGATCGAAAATGGACTCGATAAAACGACGGTACCAGCTGAAACTTCAAAGTAGTGAGGCTCATTGGCGGATGAAATACATACATATTGGGAAAGGTGGAACGAAGTACCATGAGGACTCCTCAGCAATATAGAAAGTCACAAACATAATATTATTACTTGAGAAAAAGAAGGTTCACAGTTATTAAGTTTAAATTTTCAACCTTCCAAATTACAATACTTATAAATAGGCCTAAGTCGATCTTTTTTTGAATGTCGATATTATTATATGTTGTTTGTTTTACCTAAAATAAATCAAATATTGGTTATACGTATTAAAAACATATTTTTAAAAATGTTATCATTGGAATGAGATTAATTTATTAAGATGTACTTTTACACCACTATAAAAGTCATGGATCAATTTCCACAAATATGAGAAATAATTGGTAATTGAAAGACTTTAGTTGAAAATCTGAAACTTGGTTCCAATGACTTATCAAGAGTTATTAAACAGCTTCAGTAGATGCTAGCTAAATTTCAAATTGATTTTCAACTGATGTTTATTTATTTATTTATTACAATACAATTGTGGAGGCAAACAGGTAGAACCTAAATATTGCCTCCTTAACACTAGTTACACATTTCAGATATTCGATTTACAGTTAAAATAAAAACAAAATAAGAATAAAAATATAAAATAAAAATAAGATAGTAAGTTAGGCTACTGTATACGAAGAAACATGGACCAATTTTTTTTTATTAATATTTCAAAAGACTCACAATAATATTTTCTATTTATTGTTTTATTTTATAGATTCAGGACACAACACGACTAGCTAGTATTTTAACTGCTCTAGTTTCAGTTCTCAACAGACAGTAAACAAAATTAACCAATTGGAGACGTCGAAACCCCCTTTCTTCATCATACAAATTGACAAATCGGATTATGCCCATTCTATCCGATTGAAAAAGCTTTAGCGGAGACTCATTAGATTAGAAAATATAGGAGGAGGAACGACATAAATTAATGTAATTCTCTCATTGATGACAACTATTGTCAGACAAGGAAGGAAGATTTATAAGGTTGATGATGATTCACGTTTGAATTCCTATGACATCAACATCCTTCAGTGTTCTTATAACTTGAAATCATGTTGTCAGTCATTCATAATATTGAATTATGACCTAATTCAATTTTGAATGTGATGAACTAGTTTTAAACCGTTACAAACTGGTTATAATATCAATAGTTAATGACAACAAACACAATATTATAAATGTTGTGTTTCTTTTAAATGGTATTTGAGAATTGATTTTTGAGTGATCAAGAGGATTTGGAATAACTTTGGAGTTTGGAATATTTTAATTATATTTAAGAATATTTAATAAATTGAAATATAATTATTTAATTAATTTGAATAATTATAAAAAATAGCAAGTAGAAAAATGGGTTTTCGAATGAATTTATAACAAGAATGACATTTGTTCATTTTTATTTTAGAATACATAGCCTACATGAGTATTTTTTCTTGGGATTTTTTTGTGGAAACTATGTAAAATTATTTCGAAGTTTCAAACAATATCCCAACTACAGTACTAATATGAATGAGCTTTATTGAATACTAACAGGTAACCCAAGGGTCTAATTGCAAACTTTACATACTGAATTATTGGAGAATTTAAAATAGGCCTATAAACATTCTCGGTAAATTAAGAATCTATATGCAAAATGTCGTGTTAATCAGTCCAGTAGTTCAGACGTGATGATGCGTCATTCGTGAATTTCTTATCCCGTTCATGTACAAGCCGATTCTTTCCTTTATTATATTATAGATTACAATTCAATACATATTTGTATATTAATACTTATTTCATAAGTTTTATTAACCTACAGCAAGAGTTTCACAAAACTTCTAAGGCGTCTATGAAGATAAGGATGATATTTTCATAATTCATATAATTATGGATTAATATATTATACTATCAAGCACTCGCACTCAAACAGAATTATAGAATCAAAATCACTACCTATATTCGAAGTGGTCAGAGATAATAACAAATTAATTAAATTGTCTTTCTGATCACGGAAACATAATCAGTTGAATTTCTCTTCCTTGTTAGAATAATCCCCGCTGTGTTTAGACAAGAGAGCTACCTGTGACCTATAGTGAGATTCCTTTCAAACTGTCAGAATTTCCTATGAATATCATCAATACCTCCCATTTAAACAATGCTGACACTCCAAAATTGGTATCACTATATAGAAGAGCCTAGTTACAATGCCACTGTGTGTTTTGACAAAGGATGAATGGTGTTTCGTTTATGAACTGGGACTCAGTCTGAATTCTAATTATTGTTCATTCAAACTCTGTTTTCAATCATGGATGACAAAACAATACATATTGATTTAAAGTTATGTAAAGTTCTGTATAATAATTATATTCCATCCCTGACATACATAGTGTTAAATTTGTCTCATATTTTCAGTTCTAGTTTTTTGTTGGCATTATTTGCTGTGAACGTCGCAATAGCCTACATGAGAAAAGTATCATAGAGCATGAGAAATGCCTGATTTTAAAATCAGGGCGTTAAAACGTGACTTAAGCTCTAATACAGCTATGAAGTTGTAAATTTTGTATTGCTAATAAATTAATTGCCTTACTGCTGATCACAATGGAACAATATTTAATTAAAGTCACAATTTGAGTTTGGAAACCTGAATTGAATATTCAAGGCTCAAGACTCTTTGTAGGTATGAAGATAAATCTATTTCTAATTAGAGAATCTAATAGTCTTAGATGGAGAATGTTTTTCAAAGACAGAATATTCATCTCAATTTGGTTCAACAAGTTTAAGAAATTCTTCAACTTGTGAACTAACTAAGAAGTACTGTAAACTTATATAGAGTGACACAGAATAACGGGAATTTTAAAAACGCTATAAAACATTAGTGGGAAGGGCAAAAATGATTTTATTTGAACTAATGTAAAGTTCAAGACTTGCCATTTGAGTATTATTAATAACAACTATCACTTTTTTACAATTACTTCTTTAAGATGGCTTCTTCCTGAACGAATACACTCTTGAAATCTGTGTTAACGATTCCTCATTCATCGCTGCAACATCTGGGTTTCCTGGTCCATCTGAATTTTTCTTTATGTAGAGCTATCTCAAATCAAACGTTTTCATAACTTGGCCAATAACTGTGGTTGAATCATAACAGACAATTCAAAATGAAATTAACGATATCCCAGCTGAAATGTTGCAGCAATCGTTCAGGAATCTTAACACAGATTTCAAGAATGTTCGTGCAGGAGGAAGCCATCTTGAAGAAGTAATTGTCAAAAAGTGATAGATGTTATTAATAATTATTCTCAAACGGCAAGTATGGAACTTTACATTAGTTTGAATAAAATCATTTTTGCCCTTCCCACTAATGTTTTACGGCGTTTTTGAAAGTTCCCGTTATTCTGTGTCACCCTGTATAATTCAATAATTGTTCTTGTAGAACTAAATGAACTAACTAGTGAGCAAGTACAGTACTTACTAAGTATTTACTTAGTACTAAGCACTTTTTTAGTACTATACTAAAAAACACAAAATATTCATCAAAATTTCACTGAGTTTATTGAACTCTCATAGTATGAGTGATTCTTCCTACAGGCCTGTACGATATTTGAAAGTTATCTCTGTTTTTAGTAAACACCTACTGTATTATAAAAGATAACTAATTATGATTTGACTTTAGGTCTACTACAATACTTGATTGTTCAACAGACCACTGAACCTAAAACCACAGGAATATCTCTTCTTTGAAACAATTGTTAAGGAACCCACCCACTCCAACTTCCGCTGTCGAATTATTAAAAGGAGAGCAGTCAAAAGTGAGTCCAATTAGTGATAATTATGTGAATAGGCCAAGTGGTCCTTTTCATTATGGTTATGACGAATGTTCCCATCTCCAATTCACTAATAATGGCTGATAAGAGTCCAGAAGGGGCAGATTAGATAGCAGATGACAATAAACTGATGTCAAGACAATGTTTCTGTTGTCAGTTTGCATCACTGTCAGAATTGTCAAGTTGAGAAACTTCTTAGAGCGGAACGTTGATGTTTCAAACTGAAATTGTTCACAGTTAGTTTTCTTCATTCCAGTAGCCACTGAATTTCAAAAAAGGAAGAAAAATTGATCACTACATTAATCCAAGTGAGCAGTAGGGCCTATATTGTTTTCTGAAGTCCACAAGGTCAGAGAACTGAGTAATTTATTTCAATAATTTCATTTTTGAATAGCGTTCAGTAAGAAATGATAATTAAATAAGTAGGTAACAATATAATATCTAAGTAACAATAGAAACACTATAGATGATGAAAATAATTAAGGTCCAAAATGGTCAAGTAGCTTGAAAAAGCGAATAAACTTTCAGATGGAATTGCAAAAAAATGAGTGAGGGAAGAATAAAAAGTAGGGAATGTACAAAGTATAGAGAAACATGGATAAAACTGGATTAGAGTCACGAGAACAAGTAGGATAACCGAGATAATAACCCAAGAAATGAAAAGAATGATTTAACGGTGAAACTGAACACAAATAAAGTATTGAGATCAAATTGAAGACATGTACAATGAAGATCATTATTGAGATAATTATTGAGGTATATATTATGATAATTAGATGAACTATTGAGACAATCTCACCTGGATTCTTGTACATAAAAGCCTCAATGCAGGCGATTGCAGTTTTCATCTCACACTAAATTAATATTCAATTTCTTTCAAACGATATTTATTTTCCTCTAAATATTTCTTGAAAACAATCAATAAACCGTGAAAAAACCTATCACGAACTCAAAAATTGAACACACAATTTTGTTTGATAATCTCACGAATTTTAATTGAAGGATTGAATACTTTTTTTGCAAATGGAAATGAATTTCTTTACGAAAAAACCCAGTAAATTTATAGCTTTAGAAGAGAGTCTTTTAGAAGACTAGAACGGAATAGGACTAGAATAGTTAAAACGGGTTACACTTCTGAAATTAGTTATTCTACAACAAAAGTTCTTTAAGAACAGCTAAAACGCGGTAAACACTTGATTATGACTGCTGAAATTGTGGGACCGCTGATTTAATCCAGCCAGTTTACCACCAGGTCTCATTATTTGCACAATAAAACTGGTAGAATTGGCGACAATTGCATTTGTTCTTATATACCAACTCGATAGCGAAAGCCAAAGTTGATCCGCGTCATATTTGTGAAACTTAACGGGTCGCTTCATCTATAATCGGCGTTAAAAGATTCTTCAAAAGAATTCGCTAATCTCTATATTGAACACGAAGTGGTCACTCGAAATAACTGCTAACAAATTCAATAAATTGTTATCAACATTTTTCTCATAATACATAATACATTTTGGCTCGTGTGTGAGTGAGTTTCAGTGGCTGATTGATCATTTTTTGTACTGTCCGAGTAAAATAATGAAAGGTTATTTAGATGTTATATTCCTTAGGCTTAATTTATTACATAATTTTTATTACTGTATCGTTTTTGGACAGTTATCATTATATATTAGAAAGTTCTAGTGACTGATAAAGGGATTTCAATAGAGAAATGATTCAATTGTGAAATATTGCATTGTGTTTGTGAGTTATTGTATTGGAAGCAATAAATCTTTATTACCTTACTCATCTATTTCACCATCCATGACATCTTTATTGATAAGCGAAAACATATTATATTTAAGGTGATTGATTATTGAGTATTACATCCAATAGTGGATAATGAGCGAGGCTACGTGACCGTTTTTTCAGGCGTTTTCAGATGAAACGGCAGGGCAGGAAGCTCTCCTATTGGCTGATTGGGTTGACGCTCGGGAATCAGCTGATAATCAGCCAATCGGAAAGCTTGGGTTGAAGTTTGGAAATCAGCCAATCAGAGAGCTTCCTGCCCTGCCGACTCGTCTGAAAAAACGCTTCGTGTGGCTTGGCCAATCTTGTTATAGATTATAAAAATTCAAAGAATAGTCTGTCATTAAAGGATGATAGAATAAGAACATCGAGATTTCACAACATCATTCAAATCACCCATCAGATTCTCGGCAGCAAAAGTCATTCACCCACAAGATATAACCGGAAATACAATCAACATTTCTAACCAATGAAAAAATTACTAGAATGAAGAAATACGGAGAAGCAAAAACTGTGAGCCCCCAACAACTTATGAGTCATGTATAAATGACTATAGTTAGATTCACTTCTAACTATCAGCATCAGTTATAAATAACATGAATGCTTCCTATTCTACCAATGCTGACAGCTTAAAGTTGATGCATCTCACTATATTTCCGAGATCATCTTCAAACATGATTTTTCAAATTGCTCAAAGACTGGAAAGGATATTGACTCACAGTTTCCTAGTAAATTGAGTCAATTACCAAATAATTCGCTTGATTGTTTTTCTGACAATTAAGACAGTGATAATGACATTGAACTTTGTAGGCTACGTCCTCGGCTTCATAACATAATCTGAGATTGTTGCATAATTTTCTGGTAGGCTAATTCTAGTAAATCTAGCATTTTAATCTGTAATCGTAGATCAAGGTGTTTAATAGGAGTCAGGAAATGGATGAGTTTTTAATCGTTTATGAATTGAAATCTGAAGCGGAAATAGTCTTGAATTTCTGGAAAATTTGATGTTTTTTGAAAATAATCTTATATCTAAAATGAAAATTTCAAAACTTTGGATTCTATTGTTGACTTTTTTTGTTGATACTTATACTTTGAAATAATTTATCCTATAAAATAAGATATGATGAATACGTAATGAGAATTTATTTGCAACTTGCAAAATCTTTATAGAATATTTACACTATATACTATGAACAGAGATATTGTGGAATTTCTCCATATTGATGTGAAATAAAAACGATATTGTCAGATGCCTTAGTGCATTGAATCTTGAGTTTGGCTCAAATAAATGATGTGGAACTGCCAATATCGTTTTTATTTCACCTTAAAATGTTTATAGTCCCGAAAATATCATCTCAATTCATCACTATAAATAGATTAGTTTAAAGTTATTTATTTATGTATGTTACAATATTTACTGGCTTATACACTAATTTACATTAAATGACGGGAATGCTAATAATTATTCAACGAATTTTACAAAGTATAGAAAATTAATCAATGAGAATGAAGATTGAATGCAATTAGAGTAACGATAATATAATATATTGTGATGTAAGAACATAATCGAAAATATCAACTCAATTCATACTATGAATAGATTAGATTAGCGTTATTTATTTATGTATGTTACAATATTTACTGGCTTACACAATTTACATTAAATGACGGTAATGCTAATTATTCAACAAATTTTACAAAATAAAAAAAAAAATCAATGATGAGAATAAAGATTGAATGCAATTAGAGTAAGATAATATAATATTGTGATGTAACTTCTTGAATCGGCGGTGTTTCAACAGATAATTGTCGATTCTCTGAAAAGGATATAGAATAATACCCTTCCCATCAACACACGACCGGGTTAAAGTGTGATAAAGAGATTAAGCTGGGTTAAAGATTGACATGTGTCAAACATGAAATAAATAATTCCTTCCATTAACAGGAAATATAACAGAAATCAACGGAAAATCCAAGAAAATCTAACTGATAAAACTTTTACTAAAATCCCGTACATACAGCATAAAAAATCAGCATTGTCCGATTTTCTAATCAGTCACTTCAAAACAATTGAACACATCATTCTACTTCATTCAACAAGCTGAAACAAATTAACAATTAAAAATCACGTGATTGTCATGTGTGTGGTGCTGGTGAGTCAAGTTGATGACATGGTGGATGCAGAAATTAATCGGACAAGCGTTTGCTTTCTCTAATTTTTGTATGATTATTGAAGCAATTACTCATTTTGTCTGACAGGCTATGAAGCTTCTATGGTGAGTTCCACTTCAAACTATCAGAATTGGTTAAATGGGAATCGTTGGTGTTATTTTCAAGGACCACTGACAGTGAAAGTGAATGGCAGATCAAGTTGAATGGAAAGCATTGATGTGAATTATTATGAATGCTGCTGTTTGAAATGAACCCCTTGATATTCGCTCAATGAGGCTGCAATTGGTATTGGCCCAACATGTAATTTATTATGAGTCACTTTCATCAACACGCTTTCGTGCTATCCCCCTCAATCTCATTTATTTTATTTATCTATTTATTCGTGGAAAAAATCACAAATCATATAAATATGATTAGGAAGGAACAACAGGCTTGTCCCATATCTATTCCATTCCCAAATTTTTAAATTAATAAAATGTCCAAAAAATAGGTTATGTTTCTACTGTAAAACGTTCAAGTTCAATTTTCGTCCAAAAATATATATAAGCTAAACATTTTGAATTTATAGAAATGAAAACACCAAACTATATTTAAATATAACACTTAATTATCACGTCATATTGAATTAATCAAGTTATTTTATAAAATTTTGAACCCAAAATACACACAACTTCTCTCACTAAGCACAGCTTAGTAATAATATTTACATGTAAATCTCATCAATTAATTATCAGTAATGTGCATTAGATCCATACAATTCAACATTTTAAAATGGCATCAATGTTGAAACATGTTGTGATAAAATAATTTTAAAAAAATTTTATTTCTATTTAAATTCAGGATTATTTTACACGGCTTGTGTTCAAGTTGAAGCTCATCTTTATTTCAAATTGTAGAATTTGTGTGTTGCGTGAGCGATAATGTGGTGTTCCTGGCGCTCTCACATATTTTACCTTTACAATAAATGAATAAATTAATAAGAAATGCTCCACACTAATTATAGTTTTATTATGGTTGATTGATATGACTGTTATATACATAATATATGAGCCATCAATACATCCAACATTCTACAGTGAATAAAAATATAAATCTGAGTACCCTTTTTTAAATTATTTAAATGGAATAATTTGAAAAGGAAAAGGGTACTCAGATTTATATTTTTATTTACATTCAAAAGTTGCCCTAGGAAAAAACTTCTACTGATATTTTAGGCATAAAATATTCATAAATATGATATGCCATTAAAATAGCCATTGGTTCATTTGGACGAGGACATCAGAATGAAATAACATTTTTTGAGTAAGGGTGTGATCACATTGAATGCGTATATGAGCAAATGCAGGTTAAATCATGCATGAGCCGAAAAATAAAATATGGAAATTGTAACTGAAACACGTTGTGAGGCATGCAGCTGCTCACACTGAATGCAACCAGTATGGGTATGCGTTTAGTGTGAATGTTCCTATTGCTCTTTCCATATGTTGAACAAATGTGCACACTTGGTCATGCATAAACAAGCGTGCACTTGCACATATACGCATAAAATGGGATCACACACTTAATTATTTCATTATAATTCAAGTAATTTCATAGTTTGTTAACTTCAGATCTATTAATAAAATATGACAATTTACCATAACGAAATGGCAAGTCTACTGGAGTTCACTTCATGAAAAAGTTCACTTCATTACTTGAAGAAGGAATATTATAAAATCTATCTTTGAGAATGTAAAAAATGGAGAGGAATCAATAGGCATCAGAACTGTATAGAATAGAAAGGTCAAGCAAAGAATATTCCCGGCAAAGTATATTCGCATTTTCACAGTGTTATTGTTCCAATTCAAGATGTTATGAACAAAATCTTTTATATGCATATCAAAACGAAATACGATATAATCAGTACCTTCTGCACGGGAACATGATTGAACATTCAGAAATACGAGAATGTGATATCATACTTCAAGAACTGTAATCCAAAATTTCTTGAAGAAATCCAACTGTCAAACAAGTAGATGCCGAAAATGATATTGACAGCGGTATTAATTGATGGAAAGAAAAGTCAAACTGTCAAATTTTGAGAAGAAGACTACAAAGAAGAGTGAAGAGCTATTTCAAAATTTCCAAATCCTAAATTTCCCTACAACCGCAAAAATGAATTATTCACATATATCTGCGTCAACGATTATGTAAGCTTCAATGAATGTATGTGAGTATTTAGTGAAAGGCTCAGAGATGGATAATGTAATGGTATCTTTTCTCTATGACCCAATCTACACATTAAAACATAGTAATTATCTTGGTGAATAAATACTAATACTAGAAGTTTACATGTACTTATTAACGTCAAACCCAATAAGAGACAAAATACATGTTCGCTAGCAAATGTTTGTATTTAATTAATAAATAAACCAAAATTGAAATGACTACAACAACACTTGCATAATAACTACTACCATTTCATTGATAAAAACTACTATTACTTACAGTTTACGTGCACTACTCAGCGTAAAATTCAATAATAAACAGATTTCTTGAATGTTTATTAGTAAAATAGATAAATGAACTAATATTCGGATCTCCACAGGGACCTGCAGATGTAAACAGTCGATGTCATGAAACTATAAGGCTGCCAGAAACCAAAAAGAGACTATATAATCATCAGAACATCCAAGCTCTACACCTCATTGACAACTCTAATACAGTGATAAGACTGAAAAGGAAGAAGCCTACAGATCTCGTTTAAATGTAGCAAGAGTGATTCTGGAAGAAAAAGTGCATGGGCATTGCTCAGTTAGACTGTGAAGGAGTGATATACGCCTTTAGTGTCAAACTTTAACCTATTAATTTAAGCTGGAATTGAACTCTTCATTAACCAAAGTGTTAGATTGAAGTCAAATTACAAGAAAAAAAATTACTTCAAGAACTGTTACCCTGAATTTCTTGACAGTATTGATTGATGAAAAGGGAAGTCATCCTGTCAGTAAGTTTCGTGAAAAGACTACAAAACTGAGTGGAGTGAAAAATCAACCCTATTTCAACAATTCCTGATCCCAACAAATTCCTAAATTTCGCTACAACCACAAACATCGATTATTCACAAGATTCCGCGCCAAAGCATATGTCAGCGTCAATGAATGTAGGTAATTATTTTGTACGAGAATCAATCCTCACATCAAATTTACATAATATTCATTTTGATATGTAAATACTATAACTCACAGTCTATGTGTAGCCTACTCTTCAGCGTAAACTCCATTAAGAAGCATAATGGAAAATTAGTTAACAAGTGTTCGTATTTGATAAATAAATAAACCAATGTAATCACCACATCAACACTTGCATAAATAATATAATTTCATTGATAATAAACTACGATTACTTACAGTTTACGTGTGCTTCTCAGCGTGAACTACAATATGAACAGATTTCTTGTATGCCAACAAGTATAATAAATAAATTAATTAATATTAGAATTACAACAACACTTGCATGATAACAATAGTAGTTATTACTATTATTTCATTTATAAATACAATTACTTACAATTCATGTGTACTCCTAAGCGTAAAATCCAATAATAAACCGATTTCTCGAATGTTTACGAGTAGTAAAATAAATAAATGAACTAATATTAGAATCACCACAACACTTGCATAATAAATATTATTCCATTGATGAATAATATAACTTTCAGTTTGAGTGTAGACCTACTCCTCAGCGTATAATGAAATGAGAAATAGGATGCATGTTAGCTAACAATTGATTGAATTTAATAAATAAATTGGAATCCCCACAACAAACTTTATTCATTCATCCAAACAATAAATACATTATCAAAATGATAGGGAGAGAAAAAATAAGGTAACCTTGTGCTATTCATCTCCCAAACATTCCTACTATTATTTCATTGACAAATACTATTACTTACAGTTTAAGTGTACTACTCAGCGTAAAATTCAATAAGAAACCGATTTTTTGTATGCTTACAAGACTATAGTTATTATTTACTGTAAATAAACTAATATTGGAATCACCCCAACACTTGCATAATGACTATAATTTCATTGATAAATACAATTAGGCCTACTTGCGATTCACGTTTATTCCTTGCCGTAAAATCCAATAAGAAACTTATTTCCTGTAGCCTATGCTTTCAAGTAGTATAGTAAATGGATAAACTAATATTGGAATCATCACAGCACTTACATAATAACAACTACGGTATTATTTCATTCATTGACCGAGCGAAGTGAGGTCTAAGATTCAAGTCGACGGTTTGGCATTTCTCTTAATGTTTAAATGTTTATATGTTGCACATTTACGGCGAAACGCGGTAATAGATTTTCATGAAATTTTATAGGTATGTTCCTTTTTTAATTGCGCGTCGACGTATATACAAGGTTTTTTGGAAATTTTGCATTTCAAGGATAATATAAAAGGAAAAAGGAGCCTCCTTCATACGCCAATATTAGAGTAAAAATCAGACTATAGAATTATTCATCATAAATCAGCTGACAAGTGATTACACAGATGTGTGGAGAAGCCAGTCTATGATTATTGCTGTATTTCCATAAGGTCTATAGTTTCAATCAGGTACTTGTGTATGAGAATGCTGCGTGAGGTCTACTGTTCACAGAACTACTAGTTATTTCATTGATAAATACAATTACTTGCGATTCAAGTTTATTCCTTAGCGTAAAATCCAATAAGAAACCTACTTCCTGTAGCCTATGCTTTCATGAAGTATAGTATTGGAATCACCACAACACTTACATAATAACAACTACGGTATTATTTCATTCATAAATAATATTACTCACAATTTACGTTTATTCTTTGGCGTAAAATCCAATAAGAAACCTATTTCCTGTAGCCTATGCTTTCAAGTAGTATAGTAAATAAATAAACTAATATTGCAATCACCACAACACTTGCATCATAACAACTATTATTTCATTCATAAATACTATTACTCACAATTTACGTGTGTTCCTTAGTGTAAAATCCAATAAGAAACAGAAGCTCAGGAGGCGTGTCCGTCACGTAAAAACTCACTCAAGTGAATAATGATCAAATCAGAACGATAGTGCTAATAAATCCGGGCCACTCTAGGGACTTTGATCCCACAATCGATTACAGTAATCAAATAAAACAAATGGAGTGCCCACAACTGCCCACTATTGTGAATCTACTGAGAAAAAAGGGAGCTGTGACGTTTCAGTCCAGCCAAGCGATGAAGCCTTCATAAAAATTCACTCAGATAAAAATAATGTGTGTGTTCAGATACCGTCAAGAGGTATGTCTATTTAAATACAATTTGGGCCCTATGTTCAGATACAGTCAAGAGCTATGTCTATTTAAATACAATTTGGGCCCTATGTTGAGATATAGTCAAGAGCTATATTATGTCTATGCAAATACCATCTAAGCCCTATGTTGAGATATAGTCAAGAGCTACATTATGTCTATGTAAATACAATCTGGGCCCTTCAGATAAAGTCAAGAGCTATATGTTTATTTAAATACAATCTAGGCCCTATGTTCAGATACAGTCAAAAGCTATATGTTTATTTAAATACAATCTGTGCCCTATGTTCAGATACAGTCAAGAGCTACATGTCTATGGAAATACAATTTGGGCCCTATTTAATTGAAAGGTGGATGTCTCTTATGAGAGAAGAAAAGGTTTCTGACACTAGACGTGGATATTATAATAAAACACTACAATATTATAGGTGATCTTTCTTGACCCATTCCGAGCTGCTAAGTATTAACACACTTTTTCCTATGTAATTAAACACGACATGCAGTCAAATAGTGAGTAAATAATTAAAAAATTTACTTACTGTAAAATGTTGAAAATGATCACTAGACGATCGAAAGTACTTCAGTCAGTAAGTAAAAGTTTTCAATTATTTACTTAATATTTGACTGCATGTCGTGTTTAATTACATAGAAAAAGTGTGACAATATTATATAAAAATATCACAAATTTATTACGTTACATTTTTCAACACAGTTTCATGTTTCAGTGCAAACTGAAGATGACACCATAGAAGCATGACATGCAACTCTTTTATTAATTCGTGATATTTTAAGACAATACTGTAGTGTTTCATCATGGATAAATATGACTATATCTCACCAAAAACAATATTTGTGGATATTATGATGGGCTATAATTATTTAATATTTGTAATTTAATTTATAGTGTATAGGAGACAATTATTTATTTATTTATGGAGACAACAGGTTACCCCTAATGTGTCTCCTTCACAAATACAACAATACAAGATTATTATACAATGAAAATACAATGAGCAATGTAACTTACAATTGCAATATTGTTTGAAAAAAATATAGAAATACAAGAGAAGGGAAATAGTTATTTGTATATCTAGAGTGAAAAGTACGACTTTTTCTCCCTGTGGGAAAAAGTTTGAAGCCCGAGGCGAAGCCGAGGGCAGCAATTTTCCTGAGGGAGAAAAAGTATTTTTCGCTCGTGATGTACACAACATTTTTCCTCCATCTACATTTTTTTATAGAAACTGCAAATAAAATCATTCTAATAACTTACGTAATGGTGACAATGATTCCTAACAACATAACCTAAATCTAAAACCTAAAAACCGGTCGTCTGATTGGCACTGCCGATTGCACTATCTATCGGCAAAAGTTGTAACAATTATATCAGCTGAGCAGCTACCAAAAATGGCTGACTCCAGATCACGCGGTTCAGATTTGAATTGCAGATCAAAAATATTTGTTGGCTGGTATTTTGAATAGAATTAAATATTTTAAAAATAATTTTATAAATTTTTATCGTCTACTAATATTAAGAATATAATAATTATCATACAAACATATTTCATGAGTTAATCAAATTTCTGGTTGTGGTATTGAATTCAGTTGACTCAATGACAGACACCTCTATTATGCTTTCTCATCTGAGCTTAGACCTTCTAACCTATTACAATGTAAGTTTCGAAATAGAGATGCTCCCCATGTTACTTAAATGGAGTCACTTTTACTCCCTAGGGAGTTTTTCTGTTTTTTACTACCGAGAGCGAAACAGTGACACTTTAGTATTAGGTTTCAGGGAGTAAAGTAAGTACTTTAGACAGTAGGTGGAGGAAAATAGATTTATAGATGACAATAGATGGAGGAAAAATGTTGTGTACATCACGAGCGAAAAATACTTTTTCTCCCTCAGGAAAATTGCTGCCCTCGGCTTCGCCTCGGGCTTCAAACTTTTTCCCACAGGGAGAAAAAGTCGTACTTTTCACTCTAGATAATTATACAAATAACTATATATCTATCTGTGCCTACTTTTCTATTCGTTCCATGTTGTTAGTATAGTTCTGTACTATATCTCAGTGTACTTTCACAGAGCATTAATATTTCTGAACTTTTACTGATAATGTCTTTATTGAAATTATCTTTTGTTTTACATTCATCTTGATCTGGTAATTCAAAAGAATATCCGTATCGCTTTGATACGGATATTGATTTTTTACTCCAAGTTTGGATAAAACTAACAAATGAATGTCAGAGGATTGATACCTGCCAATGAAGCAACAAAATGAGTAAGGAGTACGAGTACACAGTGCAATAGATACACACCTATATGCAGCAATAAATCGATAACACGACTGAGCAAGGATATCTCACAATAGACTGTTTAATATTCTATAAAATCTTCCACGAGAGAACCAGAAGATGTCCAGTTGCCCAGAGAAACAGTTGAAAAGTCTTTGAATTCTATTGACCGGAGAATTATAGTAGCTCACAGTTCTGGAACGGGGCACAAAAAAAGAGAAAGTGGAGCGACGTGATATAGCAGATATATAAATGTTGAGTACATAAGCTTAAAATTTCATAAAAATTGTCCCACAGAAGTTAGTTATGGCAAATTATAATTCAAAATAGTAAATCAAAGCGTTACGGATATTCTTTTGAAATACCAGATCAAGATGAATGTAAAACAAGAGATAATTTCAATAAAGACATTAGCAGTAGAAGCTTAGAAATATTAACGCTCTGTGAAAGTACACTGAGATATAGTACAGAACTATACTAACATCATGGAACGAATAGAAATGTAGGCACAGAAAAATTTCAACTCAAGTTTGAAGAATGTGGAATTTCACTCAGGCTTAACTTGAAGTTTGAAGCATTGAATATTAAGCAATACATTCAAAACTATCAATCTTCATCTTGGAGTCGGCCAATTTGGCGACTCTATTTTGAATCTGTGATAAAATTCCACAAATCATGAATACATTTGAGTGGTATCAGGTACCAAATATGCTCTCCCAATGCATGATAACTGATTTCAACACTTTAATATACCATTGTATTAAGGAGAAAGTGTACATTGCTTAGATTTCAACCTGATTTATATTTATTTTACAAAATATTTCTTCAAGATTTTAGCATAGAGAAACAATAGCGTGAGTAGATATCCCATGGTATAGGGCGCTTATGTCGCTACTTTTACTGTTATCTCAAGCCGATTACTGTCGATTATTGTCGATTTTTACTGTTTTGACCGGGTAAGAGTGTATGAACGGCACAATATGAGAGACTACCAGCGTCATAAAGCTTCACGGGAAAGAACTACGTGGACTATCGGCTTGAGATAACAGTAAAAGTTGCGACATAAACGCCCTATACCATGGGATATCTACTTATGCTATTATTTCTCTATGATTTTAGTTTGTCCAAAGTGAGAAATTAGACATTAAGAACGATACGGTATAAACGTTTTAAATCTAGATGACGCATCCTGACAATGACTGTTTCAGAACTGAACCTTCCCAATGAATACGTTAGGCTTACAGTATTTTAATATCCTCCTATTAGGCCTATTATTATGGAATTAGGTTACCTGCACAATCAAACATAATGTAATTAGGTTGTTCTCATGCCAAAAACGTTACAGGAATCAAAAATAAACCATTAAATCAGCCAGGAATTGAAGGTTCATCGATTTCCAACACAATAAACCGTTATCAGAAAAGTATTTACGTCAATTAGTTGAACCAGAGAAGGGAGAGTTCAAATTTGTTATTTTTTCACGAGCGGATGGATAAAACTAATTGTATTTGATTGGCTCCTTCAACAGACCAAGCATTATGAAGGTTAATATTAGCAAAGATTGATCATATTCGGGATTATCAGTACAAAGTTCAACATCAATTATAATGATTGTAGAATCAAAGCAGTTCAATGGCGATGTGACTACTGATAGTTGATTACACAAACTAGTTGAATTAGTGATTCCTCAGTTATCAACGATTCAACTGGTTTTCTTCACTCGTGAATCAAACAAGTTAACTATACACACAAAAGTAAGACAATGTAAAATAAGGTACGACTGAGTGACTGTCAATGTTGTAAAACCGGTCCATAATGAAATAAAAACACACATATATTGTCAAATTCGTCACAGTTTTATTTGGTACAGGAGCATGGTTTCGTGACCACACAGGTCACATTTTCAAGAAGTCAGCTCGTGGTCACAAAACCATGGCACTGTACCAAATAAAACTGTGTAGAATTTGACAAAATATGTGTGTTTTTATTTCATTGTGAAATAAGGTGACAACTAGAATAAACGTTAATGTGAATACAGACGAATATTCTTTCTTAAATAAGCAAATAGTTCATCAACTAGTTAAATTTAATAAATAAATAGTTTAAGCGTTGAGTTTTCAACGACCACTCACTAATTACTGAAATTTTTCTTACTATGGAATTTGTGGTTGGAAAGCATCCAGTTGGAATTTGCACCATAGAGTAGTTTTACAGATTGGATTTGAAAATGAAATTCACAAAATTCTTTATAATTTTACAACTTCATAAAAATACTTATAGAATTAATCATCTCGATTTTAGTAAACAAGTATTGCTCTATTTATATAGATTAAAAATAATAATGGCAAGATAAGAAAGAACGACGGAATAGTTATTGTTTTGGAAGTAAATATTTCTAATCTATATTTAGTCGAGAACTTAATGGGACAAAAAGATTACAGGGTCTATAGGAGTCCGCAAAACAGACAGACTATCGACAGACTCTGAGTAACAAGATTAGAGGGGCTAGAGGTGTTAAAGGGGCAAAACAGACAGACTGTCGGCAGACTCTGAGTAACAGGAGGACTTTGGAGTACATTAAGACACTATTGTGTTGTAATGTGTGAATGAAGCATATTATCACAGATAGTCTGCAGAGCATTAACAACAAGATGGATATTGTTACTTGAATATCCATTATATACCGTACTAAAATTACAGTTTTAAGTCTTTGTTCAAGATTGTGCCGGATCAACTTTACTCAATGCCATAAGAAGACATGTTCAAATAAATGATAAAACTTGCCAGTGCGTACATTAACTCAACTTAACGCAACTTATAAAGTTTATTGCATCATCTAATATTTTCGCACGATACGCTATTATAAATCTAAATTTATGAGAATATTGAGTCGATTGTCGGAAACATGATTAGAAATCATTAATGAAACACTGTTAATGAATTATCATGCGATACAGAAACACTTGAATAAATTATTGTGTATTGGAATACGAGTTGATCAGTAACAGATCTCACCATAAGTTATTGATAAACCTAAAGAGGTCGAAATGCATATAGACGATGGGTATATCGAAATTGAATAATATTAGAGGAATTTAAATAGTAAGAAAGATAATAGGATGAAAGAAGAGTGTGCTACAGACTAAAATATTGGACAAAAATAGAAATGTTGAGGAGTTTGGTAGGAAATCACGTAATATCTATCTTATAAATAAGAATCAAGCCTCGAATTTTGACATTCAATAACTTTTTTATGTGTGCACCGAATTTGATGATTTTTTTAGTTGTGTTCGTACGTTCAGGACCAGGTTTATGACCTATCAAATTTATAATCCGACTTCAGTACTCTTTTCTATGGTCCTTAAAAGTTTACATGTAATCCTTATGGGGGAAGATTTGTGAGCTGGCAATCAAAGTAATAGTAGGTATTGGAGCTGGCCACACACAAAAATAAGAATCAGCTGTTATAATCATTGCGTCATACAACAGCCTTCGGTAGATAGACAAGAGTGTGTGCTGCCAATACCTACTATTACTTAGAAGTAATAGTAGGTAATAGTAAGTAATAGTAAGTAATGGTAGGTATTGGTGCTGCTCCATAACCTCCCATATATTTTATTCTAAACGCCCCGACTAAAAACAAAATGACTCTTCTGTTTGTAACCATCCAGCAGTGCGGCCTCAGGTTAAAGACTTAGATGCTCTGAAGACATTGCTTTGTTTCGAATAATTGTGCTGTCTTCGGTGTTCAGAATTAATTGATTTTAGTGAATTATTTATTTTGCAATTGGAAAATTATCTATATAAATAAAATGCCGCATCGCGCCTCCTCAGGTGTGCATCCAGCTAAAGTTTGTCATGAGATGCATCAAACTATTTGGCGGTACGAAGTTCGCCAGGCCAGCTAGTAGTTGAATAAATTCAATTGAAATTGTAAGTCACTCATTTAGAAAACATTCTCGTGAAATTAGTGTCGGTTGTTACACCAATATAGAGCTCTAGTTAACTCTATAGATTAGTATACTCTATTTGATATAGCTTCCTACTTGGTGTATCACGTACAATATAGGGAATACAATGTAAAGTATTCCAAGTCGGATTTTACATCAATACTAGGTAATTAGGCTTGAGTACAGATCACTAGAAAGATTATGATAATGGTGAAACACCCGAAATAATTTCCCCAGAATTTTTAATATATGAGAAGTGATTGTAACAATTTCAAGTTGTTCTATTCAAAAAATGTATATCCACATCATTATCACCTTCACAATATTATGTAAACTTATTGATAAAAGACTTAAATTGTAAAACAACATTAGCTTGATAGATGAACAAGGCCCGGTTGCTCAAAAGCCAGTTAAATTTTAATCGTGATTGGTTTCACGAGAGCCAATCAGAGAACTTTTTTTTTCGAAAAGAAGACTTCTATGATTAGTTCTCGTAAAATTAAACACGATTAAAATTTAACCGGCTCTTGTGCAACTGGCGCTAATTGTGATACTGAATAATGAAATAAAAAAGTGCAAAGCAAAACATACCGAAATGATATACACTGGAAGTAGTCTGCTAAAAAAGCAAGCAGTGGGCAAAGCATATGAACAGGTGTGCAACTCAGGATTTAAACTTGGCAAAGAATAAGACGTCTTATCTGGACACTAGAAAAAATATGAAAAGGAAAATATTAGAAATCGGCGTATCAACAGAACATTAGAAGTTGAGTATTGAAATTACAAATAAGTAGAACAAAACTTGAGTAGAATATATTGAATTAATATAAACTTTGAGACATATTGATGCCTGTTGACCAATCGGTCAATTTAGCGCTCCTGTAAGAAATAGAAAACTAATTTTTTCAATTGAAATAACGACTTTTTGTCAACGCAGGCTTGTAAAACGAGGGCATTTCTGGTGAAAATGTATATGGGTGTTTAAAAGTTGAGAAATACTCTGAACCACTAAGTTGAACTATGATAATAATTCAGCCCTTGAAGAGATGTTTGGTGTATGAATTGTGATTATTCAATGTAAGAATAAATGAATAAGTCCAAATAAAATTCAATCACCGAGAGTTAGAGAGTGCGACAAAAATAGAAATAAATACTCATTTGAAACACAATCAGCTTCCGCATATTTGTTGAAAATTCTAACTTGAAAGAAATCAAAACAAACATAGTAAACAAACTCTTCAAATTCATTGTTTGCAAAAAAACAATACGTCACAAAAGTTAATAATTTCGCGCATTACATAATAATCTAACAAGGGCTACTGATAATGAGTTGTATTACTCATTCATAATGAAAAACAAACTCATTGAGAAACAGTTAAGTTTCCTAATTAGAATGTAATTAATTATTAAGTTTTGATAATAGTTGTATTCACACGGTTCAACGGTTTTACACACTGATAAAATTACTAGATACTTGTTTTGCAAACAAATTTAATAATGCACTGAATCTTTGTTTTTCTATTATGTAATATTTTAATATGATGTATTGAATTGCCAACTTTTCATAGGGACAGTCTGGAATTTAGCAGGAGTTTTTCTAGGAGTATATCAAGTATGGCGATGTTACATGAGTTGGTTTTTAGAGGAAAAGGATTACATTCGAAACAAAAATTCCTGTTTTTTCATTTACTGATAGATGTTATGAATATAAAATTATTTTTTATCGAATAGTTCAAAGGAACAACTTCTATTCAAAAACCGTGAGAGAACTAGCATGGGTTTTCCATTTATTATCTATTACCTATTGAAATTATCTCTATTCTTATTTTTAGAAAGTACAAACAATATACATAATACAAAACTTGAAGAAGGTTCCTTACATGGGCAAAGCTTTTGTGCGAGTAACGAGCAGTAGTAGATCAGTTAGCAATAAGACAGTAGATCAGTTAGCAATAAGTAGATCAGTTAGCACAGTGCAACGTGATGAATAAAATTAGACTGTGGACAATATTAATAATATTCCTCATTTTATTTATAATGATAAATCTGCTTGTAAATTATTAATTCTCAGTTACTCTCAGATTAGTTTTGATGGAACGACGCGAGCTAAAATGTTCAATATTATGCGAACCAATAACTGACGGCTAAGCCACATGGGGCGTTTTTCAGACGAATCAACAAGGCAGGAAGCTCTAGAATTGGCTGATTACCAGCTGATTCCCGAACGCAACCCAATCAGCCAATCGTAGAGCATCCTGACCAGCCGACTCGTATGAAAAACGTCTCATGAGTCTTGACCCTAATTTGTTTGTAGTTACGCTACATTTACACCAAAGTTATTAACAAAATGTTAATAACTTAATCCTCATAGATTCTATTACATTGAACATAACTTATCATACAAATGATGAACATATGTGTTTGTCAAGTTCCGTTCAATCTAATAGAATCTATAAGGATTAAGTTATCAAAATTTTGTTAATAACTTTGGTGTAAACGCAGCTTTAGGGACTGGTGACTACGTTCAAGATTCATAATACATTAAAAACTAGTTTTACCCATAATAATCAGCATACCGACACCAATCAATGATGACACCAACCTACTCGTACAAAAGATTGGATATATAAAATCAAGTTTTGACACCAAAATAACTTACTGACTGTCAATCAGTGAGTAAATATTTTACATTTTCCATAAATTATATAGTCTTCAAGTCGTTATTTTAGTGTCAAAACTTGATGTAACATAGAGCAGTTCGTAATGGATAGAGAAATTCAAGACTTGAATATATGAGTTGTAACAGCACTGATAAATAAAAACTACATTTCATAAATGCATCACTTTACTCAAATTATAAGCTCTACATCACATTAGTAGCGTTTTACTCTATCGCTATAAAGGAAAATACATAATATGCTCACACATTTTAAAACAATTACTTATGCTACAGATATTATATTAGTACGATTACATCCAACTACAGTTTGTATAAAATATTAAAGGTATGACTAGACTCAATATGGTTTGAAATTCAAGGCTTCAAATTTGATTGTTTTATTAAACATTCAATTATTGGTTACATGCTTTGAATGGATTCATTTCAATTCTCTTATCTTTGAAGATTAAAATCAATTACTAAAAAACATTTGATTCAGGGTTTGAATTCTTGCCTACCAATATTTAATGACATCACATTTTATCACTTTTATTTGAAAAAAATTTCAGTAAAATAATTGAATTTTATTATTCGATATTCATGCTACTAGAAACAAGGACCAACACCATTCCAAGTCAGATTATTTCACCGACATTATTTCTAAACTTATTCTATTGGATATTAGAACAATGTATTGATTGAGGGGGCAGCAGTTATTGAACTTTTGAAAATTGAGACCAAACGTTCTATAATCGTTCCAGTTTTTACGAGGAAAATTGAACGACTTTTATAAAAAAAACTGTTCCTCAATTTTCAGAAACTATGGATGTAAATATGGAAATTTGTCAAAGCAAGTATTGTAAATACAAGTCCATGATAAAACACAAACTCCAAGTGAACTTTATGATATTAGATTACAATAGCCAGTGATAAATGGATAATCCTGTTAATATAAAAACTAGTAATTAAAAATACTCTCCTACTTGGCTCTTTACGAAAATATGTGTTATCACAATCATTGTATTTTTGCTCTAATAAAGAAAACGGTTATAAGAAACTACTAACTCATTTAAATATGAGAATTGACGTAAATATACTAAGCAGGAAAAATTAAATCAAATTGTATTTTTATTAATAATATTGCCTTATAGTTATAGACCACGTACTAGGCAGACAATTTATCGAAAATAGATCAAACATGACTTGATAGAGCAAGCAAAAACGATGCTGTATCTCAAATCATATAATGACAGGTGAACTAGACTTTGTGAGTAAAAAGTTTCATCAAATTCAGATATTTAGAAATGATCAATGTTTATTTGTGCATCTACAAAATTGATTAGAAATTTTTCTCACCGAGGGAAACGTAGAACAATTATTTTTCCTGGGAGAAACAGAACTTTAGTCATATGATGCACAAAGCATTTTTGCCCCACCTACACCAATAATTAAAACAATGTTAAACTTTTCCTTGTTTATAATCCTCTGTTCCAAACAGATACCTCCAACATATTAATCTATATCCATGCCACCAATAAAAATACCAATACATGACAAATTTCTAGTCCCCAATATGTTCAAGTTTTAGTACCCATTCTAAAAGTACGTATTCAAATTTAGTACCTAGTTATTAAAAGTACTTGGTCTACAAAAATTAGTCCCTTGGGAAAAGAGAAGGTCTCAATCAGATACCCTTGTTCCAGTGAGAAAATACGATTTCACATAGTAGGTGGAAGAAAAATCATTTGAAAGGAGACAAATTCAATCTACATGGTTGAAGTAACTAATAGTAAAATATTAGTTTAGTTATAATCAAGATGCAATTAATCAAAACTATGAATTGAAGTACAGAGTACTCAAGAAACCATAACAAAATCTCAATTCATTTGGATTAGAATAAACTTTTAAGATTCAGATTAGTATACTATTCTTACTATTCAGATTAGTATAACTTTTAAGGATTGTTAGTAAATTAATTCTAAAACAACTAAAAGCTTGATAGTGATTCGAAATACTGTATTAAAAACAGTGGATCACTGCACTCCGGGCATATTTCAATTAAAATTATAAGCAAATTTCATTATAGAGATCAACGTGTCCACATAAATGCTAAATACTACATTTTTTAATCCATGTAGGTTACATCAAAGATCACAATTTTCTCAATGATATCCGGTTTTGGGGACACCTCAGATCACAATTTACTGGTACATGACACCATGATAAAAATATTATACAAGATTTAGCAATTAATAAAATTAAAAGTTTCATCAGACTAGAGCTCTACGGTGAAAAATTTGAAATTCACTATACAAATCACAATTTTGGGGTTTCAATGGTGGATGACACCATTGTAAAAATATGATCCATTAGACCAGAATTCTAAGGTGGGAAAATTCTAAAATTTACTCCATAGATCACAATTTTAGGGTTTCAATGCGTATGAAACATTGATAATAATATATAACTACATTTTTCAACTAACACAAATATATGACTAAAATTCATCATTTCATTTCAGCTTCTACATTCTCATCTAAGTTGAACTAAATTCTCAGCTAGCCTTATTCAAAAATAAATCGATTCCATTTGATTAAGCTACTAGTTGAAAATAAATACATTTCATTGATTAATTATTATAGCCATGTTGCAGAATAATCTGAAGTTTTTAACTGCAGTTTGTTGATTGGAGATCTTCGATTGTGGAGGAAGTTGGTAACCGCATCGGTAGGTTTCCTAGAATTATTGAAAATATTTGTTACATCACTGATTCGATAAATCATGTGACATTTCAAATTTATTGCTAGATTTTGACCAACTATTATGATTTAATCATTATAATCACCTTATCTAACATTTTTCATCAAAAAAT
The DNA here is from genome assembly GCF_014356525.2 of Nilaparvata lugens. Lineage (NCBI taxonomy): Eukaryota > Metazoa > Arthropoda > Insecta > Hemiptera > Delphacidae > Nilaparvata > Nilaparvata lugens. Next base: position 38,689,658 of record NC_052511.1, on the reverse strand, counting down.
AATAATAGTTGTAATTCAATGTATGTATGAATATGTAATATTTTATTATTTTAAATACCTTATTGGTGTTATATAGTAACGTTACGGTATGGTGTTATTTTGATTTCGAATTAAATCGGGATGAATTATCAGATTGTATAAGATTACATTCATATGGAACTACAAGATAGGATACATTGTAAAAGATTAAATTGAAATACATTTGAAAATTTGAGTTACATTAGCATTAAATCTTAGCATTTGATGCTAACATTAACAAATATAAGTATACCACCAATTAACTCAAAGCATGCTGTTAATTCCAACTATATAAACCTCTTTCCAATACAATTTTACAAATTTCTATTAAACCTTTTTTCCAATACGACTTTTCGAATTTGTTTCAATTTCCATTCTTTAAATAACTCACCTCTTCCATGGCTTAAAAAATAAAAAAAAAAATTTTTGTTGAAATTTTTCAAAATGGCGGCCATTTTAAATTTTTGATGGCGAATATCTCGAAAACCGTCCATTTTACAGAAAATTTACAAGAGACAAAAAAGTTAGCAAATTTTTTCACGATTCCAATGATACCTAATTTATTAAGATTGGTCGAAGAATAACAGAGAAATTTTTTTCGTACTGCATGCATGACCACTTTTCACCATTTAAAGATCAATATTAATTTTTTAATTCCAGATGTATTTAAGATGAAGCTTTGAAACTCGGTATGGCTCCATATGGGCAAACAGATGATTTACAATGGTTTTCAGATGATAATGTTTGTCTTGTAAAAGTATTGTTGTTTCATTAAAAGTAAAGAACCAGATGTAGTGCTTCCTATTTCTTAGTCTCACGTTTCCTAGGTCTTATTTCTATCTTAAATTTCCAGTTTCAATATTTTCTTACGTTGCTTCTACACAAATATTTAATTATTGTAATGGAATTTAGTTCGCTGGAGTACACCGATATTCACTTCATGTATGGAGCAGCTCTTGGCAATGCGACCGAAGCAAGAAGAATGTATGCAGCTGCATTTCCAAACCGCCGTCTCCCTTCCGACAAGGTGTTCACAAGAACTCACAATCGGCTGAGAGAAGTTGGTTCATTTGAACGGAACAGGGTAATTGCTGGTAGGCCTCGAGCAGTTCGAAATGTTGCTTTTGAAGAGGAAGTATTGCAGAAATTCGATTTCAATCCTAGAACGAGTACGAGAGCAGTTGCAAAGCAAATCAATTCAAGTGCTTCTTCTGTGTGGCGTGTACTAAACAAGGAAAGACTTCCGCTTTCAAAAAGTTCACTCATTGGTTGAACGCGACTATGAGCCAAGAGTAAACTGTGCCCGTTGGTTTCTTCAGCAAGACATTATCCAACCAAATTTTCTAGAAAATGTGTTATTTACCGATGAGTCCAGCTTTACAAGAGAAGGAATCTTCAACTCTCGCAACAGTCACGTCTGGGCCTTAGACAATCCTCATGAGGTCAAAGTGCGTGGTTATCAGCATAGATTTTCGCTGAATGTTTGGACGGGTATCTTAGGTAATCGCGTGATTGGACCATACATTCTTCCTAATCGTCTGAATTCTCCCACGTACATTACTTTTTTAAGAGACATACTACCAGAACTTTTGGAAGATGTGCCTCTTGCAAACAGATATAATATTTGGTTTCAACATGATGGTGCCCCTGCTCATTTCGGAAATGTTGTTACGGACTTTCTGAACATGACCTATCGTCAGCGGTGGATTGGGCGGGGTGGACCAGTACCGTGGCCCGCACGTTCACCTGACCTCAACCCTTTAGATTTTTTTTTCTGGGGCCATATGAAAGACCTTGTTTACAGCACGCCAGTAGAAAACGAAGAAGACCTTGTGGCAAGAGTGGTTGCTGCAGCAGGTGCCATTCAAGATGATGAAAATGCTTTATAGCAGTTCGACGGTCCATGATTGAAAGGTGCAGACTGTGTAATCAAGTTGAAGGACGGCATTTTGAGCAATTGCTGCATTAGTATCAGTGAACCGATTTGAGTGAAATTAATATTTTTCAATGTAAAATAAAATTTGGAGGAAAGTTATTCTTGTATATTTCTGTAATAAGAACGGTTTTCATGAAATTATAAAAAAAATTAATATTGATCTTTAAATGGTGAAAAGTGGTCATGCATGCAGTACGAAAAAAATTATTTTCTCTGTTATTCTCGACCAATCTTAATAAATTAGGTATCATTGGAATCGTGAAAAAATTTGCTAACTTTTTTGTCTCTTGTAAATTTTCTGTAAAATGGACGGTTTTCGAGATATTCGCCATCAAAAATTTAAAATGGCCGCCATTTTGAAAAATTTCAACGAAAATTTTTTTTTTATTTTTTATAGTTGAGTCTTTATAGCATAAATATTCATGCCAAATTTCAGATCAATACAACATTTCGTTCTTGAGATAAAAATTTTTAAGTGAAAAAAACAAAATGGCAGCTATAAGGATAACCGCTGAGTTTTGGACACTTCAAATATGACATTTGTAGTCTCCTAGCATCCAGGTACAATACCCTAAAATTCTCGACACTACTTCTGAAACACCCTGTATAACTACATTTTTCCACTAACACAAATATATGACTAAAATTCATCATTTCATTTCAGCTTCTACATTCTCATCTACGTTGAACTAAATTCTCAGCTAGCCTTATTCAAAAATAATCGATTCCATTTGATTAAGCTACTAGTTGAAAATAATACATTTCATTGATTAATTATTATAGCCATGTTGCAGAATAATCTGAAGTTTTTAACTGCAGTTTGTTGATTGGAGATCTTCGATTGTGGAGGAAGTGGTAACCGCATCGGTAGGTTTCCTAGAATTATTGAAAATATTTGTTACATCACTGATTCGATAAATCATGTGACATTTCAAATTTATTGCTAGATTTTGACCAACTATTATGATTTAATCATTATAATCACCTTATCTAACATTTTTCATCAAATAATAATAATAATAACAGTTGTAATTCAATGTATGTATGAATATGTAATATTTTATTATTTTAAATTTTACCTTATTGATGTTATTTAGTAACGTTACGGTATGTTGTTATTTTGATTTCGAATTAAATCGGGATGAATTATCAGATTGTATAAGATTACATTCATATGGAACTACAAGATAGGATACATTGTAAAAGATTAAATTGAAATACATTTGAAAATTTGAGTTACATTAGCATTAAATCTTAGCATTTGATGCTAACATTAACAAATATAAGTATACCACCAATTAACTCAAAGCATGCTGTTAATTCCAACTATATAAACCTCTTTCCAATACAATTTTACAAATTTCTATTAAACCTTTTTCCAATACGACTTTTCGAATTTGTTTCAATTTCCATTCTTTAAATAACTCACCTCTTCCATGGCTTAAAAGTTAGAGAAAAGCACTGGGATTCGCACGAGGGTCCTTTTGATTGCGATATCTCACTGTCAGCCAGACACCAACAAACTGTGAACAATAAATTGTTAATAACGGAATAATAGAAACAAATTAAACTAATGAAAGTTGGTAATGGTAATATTTTTAATGTTGTTCAAACTCTATCAGCACGTTACATGTTTATTTAACCGACTGATTATATTTAATTACGGTTTTGTAATCGATTACAACAGATCGAAAGAAAAAATGAACAACAATTAACAGTGACCAGTGCCAGATTTTTAACAAAATAAGTACTGTTTCATAAATCATGGCCTCATATTTGAATCCGACAATATCAATTCGACTTCAGGATTCACAAAATTGAAATTGAACTGCTCTAAAAAATAGATTTGTCTTCAGTTAAATATCTATAGTAGTAGTATTACAACCCCATTGTTATAGAATATAGCTGACTATGCATTGTCTTCTTTATGTCTCAATTAATTATTTTCAGTTAGTTCTACTCAAACTCTTGACGAGAGCACTCGGCTCCCGAAATTCTTTAATTCGGTATTTTCTGTAGTTGTAGTGTTAATAAAGTTTCAATTTTTAAAAACTCAGTCGTGTCGTCCAATCACTTAACTTTCGATCTCTTATTACATGAAGGATTTAGTTAGTAGAATGAGATACTGGATCAGTAGTTTTCTTG
>NC_052511.1:38357896-38385459 GCF_014356525.2 Nilaparvata lugens | reverse complement strand
TCAGTTGTCCTGTGGACTATTAATTGCAAGCGATGAGGCATGCAATTGATAACTCGAAGTAGCATAATATTATTTTCTCCCGACTTTTCTCTGATTTCAACTCGGTAAGCTTTTGATGATAGTAGCATATTTGTTCACAACAAATTTTGTTATTGATGATAATATTATTGTCGATACAACAACTCAAACAGCCATTGGTTGTTTACACACCGATATCTCGCCGACACGTCAGGACAGGATATAATTCACTCTGATGGACAGTATTAGAGGAGGCTGTGGTTTTCAACTGCGCGAGGTCTACTGTTCACAGAACTACTAGTAATTTAAGTGAGTGCTTTCAGAGAGTCGAATAATGAATATAGGTCTGGAATAGGATGAAAATAGAAACTGAAAATGGATGTCAGATAACCAGTTCTAGGAAATGATTGTAACCAATGCTAATTCCAGTTTGTTGTTGAGTTCGGATGTTAGTGCATGTAAAGGGTAGTTTGTATTGTGACAGTTGCTTGAGTGATGACCGCTATGAAATTTCGGAGAATTATTGTACAGTATACATTGAACAGAATAAAATAATGACGTTGCTTACATTAGTAGAGTACAATATATTATTAACAAGCTAGCGACGTTTCCCCAGTAAATGAGGTATTGCGTGTTGGGGTCGAAGCCATCTAAGATTTTACAATAATGAATTTAATGATTGAACATTATATAAAAGTGATGATCCGATTGAAATCTAATCCTTGAAGTGTAGATAAATTTATCATTTTTGGGATGACTTGATAATTTCATTATGTCAGGCCTCTTCTGTTTCTCATATATTTGTGGGTTAAGTGGAAGAGGGGGCTCTTATTGCTTCAACTTCACCATATCACTTTTTGTAATGGTATAAAGTGAAAATAAAAGACATTTATCGATCTATATGCGTTTGCAATATTTATTTATTTTATTAATAGACAACATATTCCAGGTGCAAACAACAGGCACTCTCCCAAAACTGCTTTCAACCTTAATTTAAAATAAACAGTACAGAGGCTATGTTATTCTCAATATATGAAACTTTATCATTGAAAAAATAATTAATCACAGAAAATTTTAAATATTCTGGACTTTGTGGAGCAGTCATTCAAAATTGATGCGTAGAATAAACTTCCAGGAAGATGAGAAACTGTTTGTTTTGTTTAAATACGCCTTCGGCTCATACTTTTCTATTTTACTCCAATCTCAGCTTCTCATACCGTATTCCGTTGTCTCAACTGTTGAATTCTCAAGACAATTCTGCATTGAGCTACAAATTGAAATGATCTTATGAATAGTTTTATGTTTGGATAGTTTTAATGTTATGATAAGATATTATTAGTTTGATGCTAATTTTGAATAGTTGATGAATAGTTTTGGAAAGCAGAATTGAAAGTAGGCCTACATCAACTCATCTGACATCTATTCCATGAAGTTGAAGTATCTTTGCCATTACGTCCGTTAAACTTGCTTCACTTCCTCAAGAGATTCCTTGTAATGAAGTTTCACTCCTCCTTTTGAAGTTCATTGCCAACTTCTCAATTCAATTTGGTTTGGAAGGTGATAACTTTCTCACATAGCTGCTCTGTCTCCATTCAACAAGAACACATATCACGCCTGAAAGCATTCTACTTTCCCCCATTGAAACCTTTCACATCTCCCGCTAATGCAATAATGAACTTTGAGATTTTCACGCATCTGACAATTATGATATGCTGGAAATCTGCGCATCTACCTGATGGGAAAACATGTTTGATATTAGAGTGAATGGGTTAATGATAAGATACTTAGTAATCCTGAAGGATTTTCCAAGGAATTCTGTGGGGAATTTCTACTCAGGAAAGCTGAGTTGCATAAACGTTTGCACACCAAACTTCAAAAGGTAGATATTGTCTCCCAGATTTTTATGGGATTTCAAAAATTAATTAACAAGAAGGATCAATGTTGAATTCTATCGTAATCAACTAAAAGATAGGATATGAATCTACCAATGCACTAAATCAACTCAGTGTGAGAAAATAATATATTTCACATATTTCCAATCCTCACAAGATGAAAAATCCAATAGAATTTAACTACAGTATTCATGCAAATGGTATGATATTAATATGAAAGGAAACATGGATGTTGAATCAACACTCATCAAGCACCTTCAGTAGATATTTTGAAGACCATTGGAAATGATTTATCAGAATACAAGAAGTCAAAGTTGTCTATTTTAATTGCGCTCACAGATTTTCTTCCATCAGTTTGAATCTCATACACGAGTTCAGTTGTGGATTTTGAAGGATATTTTCGAATGGGTTTGAGATTTTTCATTCTTGGTTTGGCGTTGTCAAAAATGACTGGAGAAGTTACAATTACTATTTCAGATTCATTTTACCCTCCATATTCTAAGCTATAAGCATCGAGGAATCCAATGAATTACACAATATATATCGAGTAGTTCTGGTGAATCGAATGATTTCAAATTTCAAATTCATTTTCCCCTCCACATTCTAAGTTATAAGCATCGAGGAATCCAACGAATTACACAATATACAGAGTGAGTCATATGTATGGGACCCTTCAATAAATTGGAGACTGTTGTAGATATAATAATGTAACTTTCAGGATAAGTTATTGGTCAAATACTCTACCTTTTGACGTACAACTGAATTTCAACCCTCATAAGGTGACTTAGGGGTTGTACCTCGAATATTTTAAATTTAAACACCCATTGTGTGGTACATAATTTTAAAGGCCTTTTTGAAACAAGAAACATGGCATCGACAAAAACGTTCTATCATACTTGTATCCCAAATGGCGGTTGATTGAAGTTTTAGTTTTTTAAGAAATGAGTGGTTGTAACTCAAATATTTTGAACGTAAACACCCATTGTGTGAAACATCATTTGAAAGGCCTTCTCAAAACTAGAAAGATGATATCAATAAAAATGTTCTATGATACTTTTATCTAAAATGGCGGCTGATTGAAATTTATCAATAATTTCTTCAAAAATCAACTTCAAACTAAAAGTTACAGTATTTTATCTACAACAGTCTCCAGTAATTTCTTCAAAAAATCAAACTTCAAACTGAAAGTTACAGTATTTTATCTACAACAGTCTCCAATAAATTTATCAATAATTTCTTCAAAAATCAACTTCAAACTGAAAGTTACAGTATTATATCTACAACAGTCTCCAATTTATTGAAGGGTTCCCATACATATGACTCACTCTTTATATCGAGTAGCTCTGGTAAATCGAGTGATGTACCCAATATGGAAAAGTCAATCTTTGTGAGTTCAAAGTTATTTCTTAAAAAAATTCTCCAAAACTATTTGAAAATTATATAAATATTAGGGAATTTGAAGGAAAACAACTCTTTTCTCGTGAAATTTATCCAATTTTCCTGTTGAGTGTTAATGTTTGTTACCTGTTGGAAGTTGAAGTTACCTGGTTGTTAGATGTTCTATATTGAACTCAAAACACAAAATGGTAGCCCACTGTGTGATCCACTTCACTCCAGGGGCGAATATCAAATTAGGTGGTCTGATGTGTATCTAGTCTAGTGTAGCATCTAGTGTACACTTGAAACAGCGTGGATTAGTGATACATGTTTATGAAATTATGAGTGTAGTGTTCAGTTTATGAAGTTAATATTGGTAGAATGGTGCTTGACATACTAAAACGTCGGTCTTTACTATGGCATCATCGTACTACTAAACCACGAGAGAATTACTGAAGTCCTTCTACGATTCAACTACCATCTCTCTTCGATCTATTTACTTTCTATCCTCTATCTCTACTTCTATAAGTGGAACGGTAGTTCTACTTGTACTTGTATGAAGTGGCCCTTTAAATTCCATAGTGCATGGCATACTTTAATATGGAAGTAAAAGTGTATTTGAATCTAGTCAATAACCAAATTGAATAATTTGAATGAATGCAGTTTGCACTGTGTTCCAATGAAATAGGTGATAATATTCTCATTTCTTCTCTATTAAAAATTGCTTCTGAATTTGTTTTTGTAAAATTAGAAGGAGTGATCATTGTTTATTCTTGCATTTTTTCAGTCAACGTTGTTTTGAAACTTCCATTCAAAAACTTGCTAGAAATCTATTATGAAAACTATATTTTCTCAAATATGAATTGGCAGTAGTAGTAGAGAAAAAGAACAAGTAGAATACGATGGAGTGTTTCTCTAACCTCGATGTCTTTCTCATATGGTTTGATTCTTGATAATATTCGAGTTTTTGAAGCGATGTCAATTCGGTTTTAATCGTAAAAGTTATAAATTATTTCAAGAAAGTGTACATTGTGAAGTGTAATTATCCTTTGTCTATCATTGTTCGAAACGGTGAGTTCTTCTCATTATTATAAACTATTTTCGATTTTAAAGTAAATCATTGTAAAATAGTGTAGTAGTCATAGAGTTGTTTTGAGGTTATACTCTTTCATTTTTGTTTTTTTCTCTCAATATTTCGTTTCAGTCTATGTTTCGATTCAAATCATAATTTTAGTAATTTCATAACAATATGTGCTGTTTAGTGTCCTGATGATGATTTTAAATGATTCAGTGTTGTTATTTCAACATAATTATTGTTTGTGTTATACGCTGATGTTATTCAATATGTTGGCCATATCTTATAACTTTACTAACCAATCTAATAACTTAGTCTTTATCTCTAAGTTCTTATATTACTATACTTATATTTAATACTTTCATTTATTCATAAACTATATAAACTATACTTATTCTTTATTACTATTATATACTTATATTATCAGTCAATGGAACCTGTAGCTATTTTCCACTTTTTTACTTTACATGAGATATAATAGGCTATTAAAATTTTCTGAACTTTCAACTTTTCCTTTGATGATGCTCATTTAAGACTTGGGCTTTTGCGTGATTAGTAGGGATAATAAAGATAAATAATGAGGGTGATGATGATGAAAAATTTAGCAAAAAGTTTTATTAATCCAAATTTGAATTGCAAGCCTGTGGGAAGTAATAAAGCTTATAATCCAATGTCAGGTAGTGATGGCTACCGTTACACGTAAGTACTGAGAGCGCGTCACTTATCTAATCTAAGAAAATTCAGATATCACTCTTTCTGCTGACTCAACCATTTTCCCATTTGCAATTCATAGTTCAAAAATTCTCACAATTATTCAAGCTACTGAGATTCCAGGTTGCTTTGAAACTCTATTATAACAGCACAAAGGAAACTTCCTTGAATTCTTCACAGTATCTCTCATCATTTATCCAGAAATATGTTTTCCCAGTAATGCACCAGCAAACCAGACTCCGCAACAAAAGTTGCTTCCTAAAAGTTTGCACAGAAGCTATAAACTTTCGGAACAGAATTCACCGGGCAACATTTTTTCATTTATTACACTTTTCCTTGTCCTAGCAAATCTAGAAGTTATATCTGGAGAATACTTTTGTTTGCCGAGTAAATACTTGTTCAATGTAACCGTCACCTGGATAGAATAGAAGATAGATAGGTAGAGAACTCTGCCGACGACCAAAAATTGGAATCAACTTGAAGCTTTTTAATTATCTTTTTTGTTTGCTCTTCGTGGCGCGCAGATGTTGGATTCCGTGTTTATCTTTGTGTTCTCAAATTCAATGTTGCTGGATATTTGCTTTTGGTTTAATTAGATTTTTCGCAGCTCATGGATTTAAAATCTTGTAAAATCTCCCTATACTGGAGAGAAAAAATTTTATTTGAAGAATGGTGGAGTGTATTGCTAGTTATACTACCTACTATACTACACGTTTCCCTGCAGGTTTACAGATGAGTTCAAAAAATTTAAATTCTATCCCCGTTCAAACAAACGGGGCATCAACCTTCGCTCGTTATTTTTATTTATTGATAAACAGAACACAATTCTTTAAAATGATCGTGTTTATATTTTACAGCTGGCTAAACGTCAGCTTATGAATTTTGGGGATGAGATATTTTGATTTTCCACTGACGCACTTTCTTATTATCCACAGACGACGAAAGTCTCAGCTGTTTTTCCAAGGATGGATTATCCTTTTAATGTCGTTTAGCGAGTTTTCCCAGGGATGAGACCTAGTGCAATCGAAGTTTTCTATAATAAACCTACTGTGGTCCAAATTTCGTGAAAATCGTTGGAGCCGTTTTCAGAAACCGTGGACATAAATAAATATAAATAACCAAATATAAAAATACAGAAATTGCTCGCTTAATATAATAGGATATACAACGCAACAATAGAGTTCATTCTTATTATGAGTTTATTTCTTATTTATTCTTATTATTTCATGATAACTTCTAATTCTTCAGTAAGTTCAGACCCAAAGTATCAAGCCATTGAAATTCACATAATTTGAGAAAAATTGTTTTGAAGAATCAGTATTTTACAGGAGTGTGTTAAAAATTCTCTATTATTCATCATGAATACAATACTTATACAAATTCAGATTGATGAGGATAAATTCTTCTAGATCATAGATTCCTACAATATTATTGAAATCGGTTGCAAGTAATTTCGCTGAGTATATATGAGTCTTATAGCAAAGAGGATACAAGTTTTCGTATAATATAGATTCTAAGCTTCTGTCCTTATACTTCCTGTAGTAGCCTAAGTCATTCTCTGTTCCCATTGTAAATGGTACGTTATAAATTCAACAAATGGTAAATGAGTACTGAAATAAATAAAGATATCTTATTAGTTTTGTTCTAATACCACCATAATATCCTATACTAAACGAGCAATTTCTGTTTATATGTTTGTATTTCACCGGATCTCGAAAACGGCTCTAACGATTCTCACGAAATTCAGAACATAGTAGGTTTATAATATAAAAATTCGATTGCACTAGGTCTCATCCCTGGAAAAACTCGCTAAAGGACATTAAAAGGATAATTATTATTCATCCTTGGTAAAACAGCTGATAATAATATTATTATTTCGTCGTCTTTTATGATGGAAGTGAGTGATCGAGTTCATGTGTGTGGGACTGTGTCAAAATTATGACTCAGCTGTTAAACTTTTGAAATCATTCAATCAGGTACTTGGTGCCGGTTGCACAAAAGCCGGTTAAATTTTTATCCTGATTAATTCCAGTGGAACCATCTTTTTGGATGGTCTCCTCTGATTTGGTTCACGTGAAATTAGTCAGGATTTAAATTTAACCGGCTTTTGTGCTACCGGGCCTTTGCGAGGGAAATTTTTGCATTCCTCTGGGAATTAATCTTGATTCACTGTGATTAGATAGAACATTTCTGTATGAACTATGAATATTATTATAATTTTTCTTCGTAATAAATTCGTTATGCTTTTGTACTCCAGAGCGAAGCTCGGTCCCCGATATTACTGGTATTATATGAGTATATTACAACATGAAATAGTGCAGTGTTCATCGTTTGTCAAGAGCCATCGAAAAAACTTTATCGGTATCACAGACTGTACAACATGTGAATGACGAGACCATTTCCATGAATTTACATCTAAATAACAAATGAAAAATAATTTAATTACAATTCCACGAGTAAAAATATGAATAGAAATAATGATTATTAGGAGAATCTGTATCGTTAATTACCGTAACATGTTGCGTCAACAAGAAAATCCATTATAAAAAGCAGAGATTCCCATGTATTACGTTTTTCCAAATTACACATCACTGTTGGGAAAACGAACAGACAATTCTTTATTGAAATGAATAGGACTGCGTTGATGTTAGCATTCATTTCTCTTCATTTGCAATGTCACTTCAGACAACTAACAGCGAAAATGAAGGTTGTTTCGCTGAAAATCTGGAAAAATGTCTTTCCTGAGTTTTTCTTTCCTATCATTTCTCAGTTTCGTGCATTACTCAGTATCTCACAGGTTTCCATCTCTTTTTTTCAACTTCCATCTTTCCATTACGCTCGTGCCATCCATCTCAAGTTTTCTCTCATTGAGTAACGTGTGTCTGACTTGTTCATGATACAACTTTACTCATGTTTTTTAACTTTACTTCTTCCGATTTACCTACTCTACCATGAATAGTCTATGTGTTGATATTTTTTCATCTGCGTTCTCCATCTTCGGGTTCATTTTTTCTATTTCATAATATTTGAAGATTTTTCCTCTCTTCTAAGCTCCCACCTTTTTTGTTTTTCATGCCTCCTCTATATTGAACTTGTTAATTTTTCTTCTTTCTCTCATCCCATTTCAATTTGAGAATGACCTAAAGAACAATTTTTTATATAATATTTTTCCATTTATTATACAGTATACATTTCACCCATTGACAGTTCAATTATTTTTGCAGTTAATAATATTCAGTAAATTATTGCTTATTTCAGCTGATTTTACAGTTAATTCAGATCACTTCTATAATCCAATTCACTGATGAGTTCATTCATCCACTTGATTTCACATCCACATACATACATACTGCATGCTGATAAATATAGGTATGAGCGATAACTTATTACATTGTGACACAGAAAATGAGAAGACTACTTAAAAAAAAAATATATATATATATATATATTATATAACATATACACATACATACTAGATATTATATATAATTTTTTTTAAAGTAGGATCTCTTTTCTGTGTCACAATGTAAATAAGTTATCGCTTCATACCTATATTTATCAGCATGCAGTTCATTGCCTTATATATTTTTTTTCTCCAATATCTACCTAATTACAGTCTCTGATTGAGTTATCAGCTCTCTACTTCTTTTCTCTTCTATCAATATTCGCTATTCTTGTGAATTTATATGCATTCACTGTATTAGTATGTTTATAATTATCAATGGAGCCGAACCGCCTAGGCCATCTAATATAGCGTTATCTTATTGTTTCATAGCGCTCGAACTTCTTCACTTGATTATTTTCTCTTTATATCTTATGATTTCTTTATTTCTTCTATCATTTCCTTCTTTGTGTGTGTGTGTCAGTATGAATGTGGTAAGTGTCTTTTTTGTAGCTTCTCATTGTTTCGCCGATTCAAACCCTCTTCTGCCTTGCTGCTTCGTCGGAGCCACCTTGCCTATACAGCAGGATGACGGCGCGGCCGCGCTGAGGTCGGCGATTCCCTCAGCGGGCATTCTCTCCTTTCCGGATCGACTTAAGATCGCTCATGTTGATGCGCAATCCCTTCTCTGTCATATAGATGAATTTAGGCACACTTTCGAGGGCAAAGATTGTGACATCATTCTTGTATCCGAGACCGGCTGAAACCGACAATCCCTAATCGACTTGTTGCACTCGAGGATTATGTGCTCATTCGAATGACCGGTTACAAAGAATGGGGGAGGGGTTGCCGCGGTTGTCAAGCGTTCTCTGCTGCCTGTTCATAAGTTTTCCTCTGATACCTCCCGTGCAGCTAGACCTGAATACATGTTTATTGAGGTTAAGTGTAACGGAGTTAAAATGTAATAGCAGTTGCTACAGGCCGCCTCATATTGGGTATATGTCAGAATTTGAGGAACGCACTACTAGAGCTGATGGTGCCTATGAACATGTGGCTATCATGGGTGACTTCAATAATGACTTACTTGGACCTGATACTCATGACAAAATACAACTGATCACTATGTTTTTTGCGAATGGTATGACCTTGCTGCCTCTCCAAGCTACGCACCATACATCCCTTCGGACACATTGCTGATCTTATTGCAGTGCCGATGTGAGAGCAGCTGTGTGCCATGGGCAGATCCCCTTTCCAGGCCTCTCTGCACATGAGATGATATTCCTAGTTTATAATATTAAGCTTAGACCTAAATTTAGCTTAAACCTAAACCAAAATAATCACTTATAGAGAGTATAAGAATATAACTACCACAATTTGTTCAATGAGGCAATTACCTTGACTGTTTACAGATTTTCCAAACTAATAATGTAAATGTATGTTGGACATTCTTAACCACAATATAGTTTCTTTTTGAAAAACATGTTCCTTTAAAAAATCGCAGAGTAACAGAGATCCTGCTCCATGGCTCACAGATGAGATACGCCAGCTATGAGGGATCGAGATATGGTGCAAAATTGCAAGAGCTCAAAAAGCCCAATGATTTCAATCATTATAAGCTTTTGAGGAACTCTTGCAAGCAAACAATTAGAAATGCGAAAGCTACATTCTATCGTAAATTGATTCCTCAAAGCGATCATCAACTTCATCTCTTTGGCGTGCTCTGAGGGAGATTGGGGCTGCAAGGAGAGGCAGGTACCGACTGTTGCTCACTCGCTGGATGAGCTCAATGACTTCTTCACTGACATCCCTGTGGGTTTGGACCAAGCTCGTGCTCACTTTGACTCTCTGCCTGATTTTCATCCAATGAGGACTTCTACTCTCCAATGTCACGGAGCAAGAGGTCTTCTTGGCTGTTCATCAAGTGAAGAGTAATGCTGTTGGTGCAGACGGTATCCCGATTAAGTTCATTAAAATTATCCTTCCTTTTATCCTCCCATTTCTCACCCATTTGATCAATACCTCACTTTTAACGTCCGTTTTTCCTAATGACTGGAAGCTATCCATAGTGATTCCCTTGAACAAGATCCCTAACCCTCTCTCTCATCTGATTACAGGCCTATAAGCTATTGTCCGTTTTGTCCAAGGTTCTGGAAATTATCGTTCACTCCCAATTAAGCTCATTTATCCATGGTTCTGGATTGATTGGTGACTTTCAATCGGGGTTCCGTAGTGGTCATAGCACCACCTCTGCACTCCTGAGAGTCACTGATGACATTCGTAGGGCTATGGATGGTAGAGAGCTAACAGTTCTAGTCCTAATAGATGTTTTAGTAAGGCATTCGATAGCATTTTCCATCCCACTTTTCTATAAACTCAGAAACTTAGGTTTTTCCAAACTCACTGTGGCATGGGTGAGGGTCCTATCTTCAGGGTCGGTGTCAGTGTGTGAGAGTCGGGGGGATGCCTCTTCACGGTGGCGTGAAGTGAACAGAGGAGTTCTCAGGGTTCGGTATTGGGTTCCTCTGCTGTTCAGCATCTACATAAATGACGTGACAAGCACTCTATCACGACCAGACATCACTGTATGCCGACGACTTGCAAGTATACCGGCACTGCAAGAAAAATGACTTCGACGTCACAGTGATGAAGTCAATGTGTTGACTTGACTCGTTTGGTACGATGGACTGAGAATAATGGACTGAAAATTAACGAAACTAAATCAAATCAATAGTCATAGGTTATTCAAGACTTTAAACACACTTGACATAACTAACAGACCATTATAAAATTGAATAACATACAATTGCAATACAGTTCTGAAGTGAAAAATCTAGGACTTATAATGACAAGGATTCTTGACTGGACCAGCCACGTGACTCAGACTTGTAACAGGGTCATTGGGGGATTATGACATTGAGGATCTCTGACTTCATTCCCTTTCACGAAGGTTATGTTGGTCAAGACTCTGATCTTCCCGATCTTCAACTACTGTGACATTGTGACTCTTGACATGACAGTTCACTTCTGCAGAGGATGCAGCGTGCACATAATTACTGTGTTCGCTTTATCTTCAACCTGAGACGTGGACCCAGGTAACAGAATACTTTAACAGACTTGAACTTATGAAGCTGCTTGAGAGTAGATCACATCATGCTTTGTGCTTCCTCTATAAGATATTGAAAACTAAAACCCCTAAGTATCTGGCAGTAGAGTACCGTTATTGGGTGACTTTGGTCGTGGGAACGCGGCATGGATCATCTGCTGGCTGTCCCAACACATAGGACTGTTATGTACAACAAGTCGTTCCTTGTGACAGCCTGTAGTTTGTGGAATTCTCTGCCTGCTGAGCTAAGGCTTGTTGAGGGACATCGTCGGTTCGGTGCGGCTGTCTGCGGTGGATCAGAGGTGGTGGACTCGGCTGGAATGTTCACTAAATCTTAACGTGTGTGTTAGGTGTGTGTGTGTGGTGGTGTGTATGTGTGTGTGTGTGTCCTTTCTTCCTTCTTTAATTTATTCCTCTCTTTTTTCTTTTCTACTTCTATCGAAATGATCTATGGATTTTGAACTGACGTGTTCTTCCATTTTCACTTTTCAGTTTCTCTTTTTTCTTATTGTTTATTTTCACTGATTCAAATTAGAAAGAATTTGTTTTTTTTTTTTCTTTCTTTCATTCGGCTTTGAAAATTTTATTTTTGTAAATTGTTTTATTTTATCTATATTCTTTGTTGTGCAGTGTTTTAGTTTTAGTTTACTTAGTATTACTTAGTTTTACTTAGTATTGGAGGGTTAAGTGTAAGAGAGGGCCGGCTGCGCCCTAACTTCGCCCTCCTAGGTTTTCAATAAAGGCAGCTAATCAATCAATCAATCAATCAATCAATCCCCAGTTAACATGACCGTCATCTTTCTCACTGTCTCTTCAATTATTTTTCTCCTAGTCTACTGCTTTCTACGTATCTTCCTGTCATCTCTCCTTTTAACCTGTCTCGTCCATGCTTGTCAACATCATGTACATCTTTCTCTTCTGCCTCCTATAGTCCAGCATTCTTCTTTTTCTCTGATTCCCTTCATTTCATTTTTTCACTTTCATTCTTCTCCCTATGTTCTTCTATCTTCGTCTCTAATGTTTGGTATCTTACTCTTCACTTTTCTGTCGTCTCTTCCAACTTCCCCTTCTTCCCTCTGTCTTGTATTTTTCTCCTACCATCCTTTACTCTTCCCTAATCATCCTTCTGTTATCCTGCTTATCTTCCCATTCACGTGTCCTCCTTTTCTTCTCTTCCTCTCCTCCTTCCACTTCTCCTTCTCATCCTACTTCCTCTCCCTCCTATTCCTCCTCCTCCTACTCTTTCTCCTGGTCCTTCTCCTCCTCCTTCTGCTCCTCCTCCTCCTCCTTTTCCTCCTCCAACTCCTCCACCTTACATCACTCCTCCTTTACCTTCACGTTCACCTTCTCTTCCTCCTCTTTTTCTTTCTCCTCCTTCTCCTGTATCTCTCCTCCTGCATTTCGTTTTATTCATGACGCGCTCGACATCTCCCTTTGTTGGCGATTCGTGAAGAAAACGAAGCCTGTACGGTGTACGCATGAAAGAAGAGACTTTTCACATTTCCCTCGACAACATAACACTCTCACACTTCTCATAACACACACACACACACACACACACACATACACACCAGCGACTGAATAACTTACGATCGAGTTACAAAAATTGACTCCATTCGACTCTCGCTTTTTTCAACGATTTTTTCTCGTCTCTTGGATTTTGCACTCGACGCTCTAGAAGATGGCACTTGGATTTTTGACAGTCGACCAGCCTGACATGTTTTGCGAAAGAGTCGAGGTTTTGAAGTATAGGAAAGGTGTACGGAGATTGAGGAAAGATTGAGTAATTTGAACGAGTATTAGAATGCGACGTTTTGTTGTTGAGCATCCTTTGCATTGTGATGGAGAGTTTGATGGTGTTTGCTCGATGTGGTTTGTAGTCTCATATATCTGTGTTGAGGAATCCAATTCTATGTTTTTCTGTGCTGAAGATGATCCCATGACAGACTTATGCTTGAGCAATGGAAGGAATGAATCTATTCAGCAGTTTAAATCAGCATTTCATTGAGATTAATAAAGGGTGGAGCACCATACAGTAAATAGTTTTCTCATTCCCATAAAATGATGAAACAATGAGCAAATTCACGGTTCCATATGCATACACTATTCACAATGAAAAGTACAGTACTATAAGAATAGTGTATAGAAATTTGGATGCTATATAGTATATACCATCCTTGCAGTACCTTCAGTATTACTGTACAGTAATGCGAGGAAAGTAATATTATGGCCCATAAAACATAACGAATCAATATCGAATCTTCACCATTATCATGACAGTATTATTATTATAAATCTTGTATTACAACAGTAATTGAAAAAATCAATTTAAAAAATATTTTTCTACAACTGCGCGTAAAAAAAGAATTTACATACTCAATTCTCCTCGTAAAACAGCTTATTTCTGAGGAGAATCTACTTTTTCGCTCACTAACCATCCGCGCATGCGCAGTAGATTTACTTTACGCTCGCTTATCATTCGTGCAAGCGTAGAAGAGTTTCTTTACGCTCCCTAATCAGCTGATTGTAAGCAGCTCACCAAAAAGTCAGATCTTAACCTAAAAAGTCGGTAATTGTAGCTCCGCCGATATAAGTAATTTAACAGGTTTGGGCAGTTGTAGAAAAAATTTTGTATGTAATTCGCGCGTAATGCTTCTTTATCGCTCTTACAAAATTACGCTCTTAATACATAAATAGCTATTTTGTGTGTTTTCAATTGTGAATTGAGTGTGTAACTGAAGAATGTTGAGTGACAGATAACCTAGCTACATTTGGACTGTGTATAAATTAGAATTGGAACCGTTTTGGGCGTGAGCTGTGGTACTTTTTCTGTAAGTTGTGTAATTCTGATGATTGAATAAATAAAATAAACCTATTAAAGTGAGCTCAATTATTCTATTTTTATGATTTATTCATGGTTATTTTCGTAGAACATCTTCTCAATGAATATATATGTCACAACACAGCAACTCTTGTATGCCTTCAGTAATTCTAAAATCAATAATCAACAACTACTTCGAATTACCAGACCGTGTATCAATCATAAACCTTAGCAATATCGCTTGAGCATTATCAACAACTGATGGATCAAAGTAACATCATAGAATAACCAATCTATATAGCTATATTCCCTCCATGCTAACACGCAGAACGGCAGAGACTGCTTTATTTAACCGCAATCGATACAATGCAATATACGTGTGACGACAACCTTCCTTATAGAATCAGTCCCAATCGCACGTGCCGAATGTTGAAACAATCTAATTAACATTGGGAAACATAAAGTAATTGGTGGATTCACCTCTCAATAGTGTGATATACTAGTAGTTCTGTGAACAGTAGACCTCGCGCTCAGTAAGTTACATTGACCTGTGTTAAGTTTTTCTCAGAAATAATAAATAATTTATCAATTTAAAATGTCCAGAAAAAATCCTAAATAAACATATAGCTTTCTGTCCTATCGTACAGTGACGTGTCGTCTCGGAATGTGAGTGTGAGCGCTGTTATCAGGTCTGGCTGCAACTGTCTACTAACGTTGATGGAAAGATACATTTTCAAGATGTTCGATGTTTTTGAACGGGTAGTATTATAGTCCACTAGACAGCTGATTTATGATGAATAATTCTGAAGTCTGCTTTCTACGGTAATATGGCTTCAAAGGTAGGCGCACACAGATCGTCATCACCGTGCCAGATCGGCACGCATCATCGATCGGATGATTGGATTTGATGCATTGTTTCAATCGGAGTGCGGATACCTATCCGCATCCGTATAGGTATGAAAACAATGAAACAATGCATCAAATAATAATCCGATCTGTCCGATGCGTGCCGTCCGTCCGATGACGATCTGTGTGCGTCTACCTCAAAGGAGACTCCTTTCCTTTTGTTATTATCCTTAAAATGAAAAATCTCGAAAACCGTATGTATACGTCGACGCAAAATTCAAAAAGGAACATACCTGTCAAATTTAATGAAAATCTATTGCTGCGTTTTGCTGTAAAAGCGGAACATTATTACAAAAAGCGGAACATTATTATTAACAAAAATATAAACATAAAGAGAAATGCAAAACGGTAAGCTTGAATCTTATACCTCACTTCGCTGGGTCAATAATATAACAAATAATGAGCCGCTTAAATGTATCAATATGACCCATATATTCATTTGACAAAGCAGAAGTTCTCAACAAAATAAAGCTGTACTCTCGGAGCCAATTAAATTCGAGCATTTATCAACCTGAAAGTTGAGAATATTAATGAATCATATTCTATTTGATTGTATATTATCAATCAATGCTGTTTAAGGGCTCTTGTATTCCCAATCAATGATGCTTTTCAATTTCCAATCAATGAGATTCTTGCCCCAAGAGGAATAAAATCGAACAGAAAGAATCCTTAGATTGTGAACCAATAAGGCTCTTGAATTTTCGACCAACAACGTTCTCAAATTCTCAGTAGGAGAGTTGGACGATTGGAACGGCGGCGATAAGAGCTATAAAGAGGACCCAAGATTTATCGAGAAACACCCGTAGGAGTCAACGGAAAGCAATGGAATCCCAGAAGAATTCAAACGTTGTGCCAAAAGCTTAGCAAGTATTTTGTACATGTTAGCATGAGAATAGCTTTCCTAGGGGATTTGGAACATTGTTCTCTATCTAAATTTTCAGAACTAAGCATTCTTTAATCGTGCATTCAAAGTAACAAAAGTTATCCTACTGCAAAGTTGCTAAATCAACGGTGCTACGAAATGAAGTCATCTGATTCAGCCTGTACTTCAACTTTGGATATAATTAGTTGATTACTGTATTTCCTTCAGGCATTTGTCTGATATTATTTATACAGATTCTAAACTAAAAATTAATTGAATTAACACTTGAAAAGCTCCAATTCAAGAATCGTTTCAAATAGCTGTTATTGTGTGACGATATTTGCTTGTTCAGATTAGATAAGTGACGTGCTTTCTCACTCTTGTTAGATGAATGAGGATTCTCTAGTACGAAAAAACGAGTAAATCGCGGTATATTATTGGGGTTTATAATCTTGAAATCCCAATTTAGAAATATCCACTACCACTTTGGCCTATTTTTATTGAATAAATTGAAACTGGTTCCATATTTTTATATTTTAAAAGGTTCATTATGTTTCATAATATTGCTCCGAATAACTCAATCAATTTAATAGGTGAGGTAAGACATGTGGTGGTGATGGAATAAGCAGGAAAATTTGGCAATGTATATATTATTGATCAACTCACCGCTATGTAAATATAGTCCTCATAAAACCGGTCGATACGATACGGCAACGACGTATACGCGTTATCCTTCCATCACATGAAGCAAGTTCAGTTCTCAGCACATCCTCATATGGCTTTCAACTCTCTGGAGTCGATAGTTTCAAGGATCTGGGTGTATTGTTTGATTCTTCTCTGAGTTTTGCTCCCATGTCCATTCTTTGGTTGGTAGGGCTAATAGGATGCTAGGTTCATCATGAGATCTACCGCTGGGTTTAGAGATGTTGAAGGCTCTCTCTCCTAGCCTTGTTCGGGGCTTGCTTGAATATTGCGCGGTGGTTTGGGATCCCCATCAGGTGGGTCTGATACATGAGATTGAAATTGTTCAGAATAAATTTTTGAGATTGTTATTTTGTGAAAACAGAATCGTCCTTTTCCTTTGGGGTTTCCAACTGGTGTGTTGCGCAGCATGTTCGGCTAATATAAAATCCGATCCGTCCGATGCGTGCCGTCCGTCCGATGACGACCTGTGGCGTCTACCTCAAAGGAGACTCCTTTTTCATTTTGTATTATCCTTAAAATGTAAAATTTCAAAAAACCGTATGTATACGTCGACGCGAAATTCAAAAAGGAACATACCTGTCAAATTTCATAAAAATCTATTGCTGCGTTTTGCTGTAAAAGCGGAACATAAATATAAATATAGAGAGAAAAGCAAAACGATCAACTTGAATCTTAGACCTCACTTCGCTCGGTCAATGATATAACAAATAATGAGCCGCTTGAATGTATCAATATAACCCGTATATTCATTTGACAAAGCAGAAGTTCTCAACAAAATAAAGCTGTACTCTCAGACTCAATAAAATTCGTGAATTTATCAACCTGAAAGTTGAGAATATTAATGAATCATATTCTATTCGATTGTATATTATCAATCAATGCTGTTCAAGGGCTCTTGTATTCCCAATCAATGATGCTTTTTCAAATTCCAATCAATGAGATTCTTGCCTCAAGAAGAATAAAACCAAACAGAAAGAATCCTTAGACTGTGAACCAATAAGGCTCTTGAATTTTCGACCAACAAAGTTCTTGAATTCTCAGTACGAGAGTTTGGACGATTGGAAGGATGCGATAAGGGCTATAAAGAGACCCAAGATTTATCGAGAAACACCCGTAGGAGTCAACGGAAAGCAATGGAATCCCAGAAGAATTCAAACGTTGTGCCAAAAGCTTAGCAAGTATTTTCTACATGTTAGCATGAGAATAGCTTTCCTAGGGGATTTTAAACGCTGTTCTCTATCGAAATTTTCAGAACTAAGCATTCAATCGTGCATTCAAAGTAACAAAAGTTATCCTACTGCAAAGTTGGTAAATTAACGGTGCTACAAAATGAAGTCATCTGATTCAGCCTGTACATCAACTTTGGATATAATCAGTTGAGTACTGTATTTCCTTCAGGCATTTGACTGATACTAGTAGTTCTGTGAACAGTAGACCTCACGCAGTTTTATCATCCACAAGTATCTGATGTCACCTGCTCTAGTTGATTCAGTTGAATCACAATTCACAGTTGAATCATAATTTACTCTTAAAAACTGTTATTTGTTTTTCCAAGATCAAAAACTCACTTATGTTAATAAACTCAGTTCACGTTTTAATTTGTATCCCATATGATTAATGAATAATCCACTTGTCAGCTGATTGAGTATGAATAGTATTATAGTCTGATCCTATCTTCAAAGTAAATGTTATTCATACGGTGATATCAGAGTATGGGGGATTCCTTTTCTTTTCATATCATCCTTAAAATGCAAAATTTCATAAAACCTTGTTTATACATCGACGCACAGTTGAAAAAGGGATATTCCTGCCAAATCTCATCAAATTCAATCAACGCGTTTGGCCGTAATCACGTTACATACAGACAGACAAAAGAAAATCGAGTTGAAACATAGACCTCACTACGTTCGGTCAATCATCTACACAGATTCTGAACTGAAATTTGATTGAATTAACACTTGAAGAGCTCCAATTCAAGAATCGTTTCAATTAGCTGTTATTGTGACGATATTTGCTTGTTCAGATTAGATAAGTGACGTGCTTTCTCAGTCTTGTTAGGTGAATGAGGATTCTCTAGTACGAACAAAACGAGTAAGTCGCGGTATATATTATTGGGGTTTATAATCTTGAAATCCCAATTTAGAAATATCCACTACTACTTCGGCCTATTTTTATTGAATAAATTGAAATTGGTTCCATATTTTTATATTTTAAAAGGTTTATTATGTTTCATAATTGTTCCGAATAACTCAATCAATTCAATAGGCCTGAGGTAAGACATGGGTGGTGATGGAATATGCAGGAAAATTTGGCAATATATATTATTGATCAACTCACCGCTATATAAATATAGTCCTCATAAGACCGGTCGATACGATCCGGCAACGACGTATAATTATGCGTTATCTTTCCTTCACATATGAAACAAGTTCAGTTCTCAGCACATCCTCATATGGCACCACCCGACACAAACCCGACAAACTGATAAGCTCTTTTTTACGTCACACTCAATTGCCAAATCAAGGAAGGAAATAGGAAAGGTGGTGAATGGAATTTGATATTTTATTTTATTTCGAATTACTTTAGTTTTTAATAATTTGGAAAATATTATCATCTGTAGAATATTTTTGTTTTTGGCCGATCAATCTATCAGCTGTATGGAAGGAGCGCTCTCTGTTATCGGAAATAGGAGATAATGAACTCAGAGATTGGCGCCTACTTTCAAAATTCTTTTGATTAATGCTGTTTCTATTTTTATTGGAAAATATGCCGTGACAATATTAATGCTACTTAACAGCTGTGCAAAGATAGAAACATTTGGAGACATTGATATAGATATCCTCGTTCGAGGCTTGGTGAGTACACTTGCCAGTATATTAAAATGTCCCCCAGCCGGGTTACGAGCCCTGTGTGAAGTAAGACCAGTAGTCAGACCGCCACTTTAGAGCATCTGGACGCACTCTGAGTTTCATTCAGAGACCCACCTCCTAGGTTTATCTGCCTCTTCCGCTGTTGAGAAAGAGATTCCAAGTATGGACATGGACAAAGACCAATAATAATGAGTCACGAATTCAGGCTTTGAGGTTTCTGGGCAGCATTCAAGGATACTCGAGTCCAGATCACATGAAAAATGAAACAAACCGAAGTGGGTGAAATATGCAACCACTTGAAAATATTAAACAAGATAGATGAAGTGTACAAATCACCTGTATCTTAAGTCGCCAACATGTCTTTCACTACAAGCTTGGAAGTTGCAGTTGTATGGAAAAAGATACATCGGAAGACCGAGGAAGCGGTGGACACCGGAACAGGCTTTACTAGCCTAGCCAATGATTGATGACGATGGGCTTTCTGTTCGTACCCCAAATAACAGTTATAAGCTACAAGAGAACTTTACGGTTGTTTAGAACTCACCTGAAATTCAGAGGCCCGGTTGCACAACAGCCGTTTAAATTTTAACCGTGATTAATTTCACAAGAAAATTCAGAGAAGGCGTTTTTGAAAAGACGGGTTTTCGTGGAATTAATCACAGTTAGAATTTAACCAGCTGTTGTGCAACTGGCTCATTAATTTGTAATATTATTGGCTGAGAGGATCATACTAGACAGGGAGCCGCTATGGATTTAAGGACGGTTATTAGTTGTGATTAAAATTTGACACGCCTATGAGTTAGCGGTACAAGACAACTACAATATTCAATCTTGGAAAAAATACAAAATGCAATTTAGATTAAGCAAACTCATCCCTAATACACACTGTCTAGAACAGGCAATCCAGTGTGGGTTACATCATACAGATAAAGTGATCAAAAGCATTTTAAGTTCCCGTACATACGGTTAACTTTCTAACTTTTGAGAATGTTTCGGTGTGGTTCGAGTTTCAAAGCTGCGTGGGAAGTTAGTAAGTGAACAGTCTATTTCTATGGATTAAATGAATTTGAACAAGCAGTGAATCCTCTGACATAGTAAAACTCTCGCGTGTTTTCATTCATATTTCAAAGAGAACCCTCGTCTCACACAGAAAAGCCCTAACAAGCTGTCACGCACAAAGCTGCTGTAACAGTATTCATCAACCCTCAACAACACATTTAAAGGAGCGTATTTCGTGAAAAAAATCTCCAAAAAGCAAATATTATTTGGAAAATGAATATTTTTGAGACCGGAATCATTATTAAAAAATTTTGCGCCTTTCAATGAAGTCCGTGGGTTCAGTTTATTGATTTTGTGGTAGGACGTGATAAGAGAATATTATTATTTTGGTGGCGATAAATTCTGATCACTGCTTGAATGAAGTCTCTCAATAAATTTTCATTCTCTTGTGGAATTCTAGGCTCTGGAGAATTCAATCAATTTCTCCGAAATGAATTATTAATATTTCGTTCAGGGATGATAATTATTATTCTCGTGAGATTGAGTTGTTCGTTTAACAAAGAGGTCCTTGGGGAAAGTGAGGGTTCCGAGATTTACAAGATTTTCGTTCACAAGAGAGGAAGAGGTAGAAAATTGAAATTGAAGTGTTGGATTGGTTCTTCTTTCAGCGGTTCAAAATATCACAGTTTCCTGTGATATTCAAAAGAGTACAATCTCAATATGAGTTAAATGGTCAAGGACAAGGAATTTATTCAACCGCATTTTCCATAATAGGAAAAGGTTGATTCTCCAAATAGAAGTCTATTATTAAAAGGCTATTCATTCATTCATTCGTACAAGCACCGCCCAGAATGATCTGAAAAAGACAGGCAAACTCCAACGTTTTGTTCGTACAATTTGGATGAATATTTTATAATCTATAACGTTATAAAGGAGAAATTGGCTTATAAATGTACGGGATAGGAAGTACACGAATGACGCATTATCACGTCTGAACTACTGAACTGATTAAATTGAAATTTCGTTTTAAGATTCTTCATTCGCCAGTGATGGTTATACGCTTATTTCCAGTTCCTCAAGTTTTCAATTCGTCAGGCTTCCAGTTTGTTAAACTTTGCTTAAGATTGATCATAGATCATAGATAGTGTATTCAACACTTCCATCTTCCATCTTCTTATTCCTCTTCCATCGATGTCTTCTTCTTCTATATGTAAAAATACACACCTAAGAGCTTCAAAATCACTCTAAAAACGAGTTCTGAGGAGTTGGAATTTTTTTTTCCGGGAGATGACCCCCGGACCTCCGGGGCCCCATTTGGTTGTGGAGTAAGCCCCTCAGTTCCCCCCTCTAGGCTCCCTCCTTTTTACCGGAACCTTTAATTTCACAAATTAATCACTGCATACATTTATAACATACAAGATGCGAGTTTGATGGTAAAAATGCATAAACTTAGATGTCTGTTAAGAGGGTTGCCTATCTTGCTCCTTCATCGCCATCTGAAACCGGCTTGTTAGATTTAAAAGTGTATCCTTATTTTGATGAATCTTCTATTGATGTAACTTTTCGTTCATTCAACGAGTATAATAGTTTGTCAAATTGATTAGCAATATGTTAAATTTTCTATAAATTACAAACGGAAATGGTACACTCGTGATTTGTACTTGGTATACCGACACGCAGTCTATACCGAATGATATGTGGAGCAACAAAGTTTTTAGTTTATATCAATTAAGCTTTATGAGCTTCATATAATTGTGATCTCTTGATTAGTAGCAATGAGACTCTCGTATGTTTAAAGATTGAATGAGTCGATAAGTGTTAATCAATAGAAAATAAATACATCTTGAAAACAAGAACATTGACATTTGCAAAAAATGAAATATTGTTACGGATTGGAAGATTTCCTGCAAGAGACATTCAGGAGATAGAATTGGAAGGAAGAAAGAATTGAAAGTAAGAAAGAAGGAATTGATAGAAAGGAAGAAAGAATTGAAAGAAAGAAAGAAAGAATTGATAGAAAGAAAGCCAATGTCAGTGGAAAGATACTGTAAAAATGAAAATTGATTGGACACTTGTATCAATTTCATTTTTTGAATTCTTACTTGTTGTAGTCTTAATTATAATGAATCATTGTGATTATCTTGTTATGGGAGAAATTTTTCGGAAAAATCCTGTATGCTTCCATGTTTTCATGAATAAAAATGATTTTTTAGTGAGGTCCACGTTATAATGGAAGTATTTGATCAACTTTGGTTTTGCTATCCTTGTCTATCATTCGACAAAGCCGGTGTTAGTATCCTTTTCTAGGTCCACAACGGTGCCAATTAAATTTTTGACAGTGTAGAAATATGATTAGTTGATGCAGAGAATCGGCATCGCTATTCTTCTATCTTTATCCACTGTCATTATAACGTGAACCCAACTATAGTTCCCTACAGCGGATAGATTTATACTGTACAGAGATATAGAAATACAGAAAAATTAGCAGATGCACAGAAAATATTGTTGTATCTGAGGCAGAAAGTTGGTAAATAGGTGGGGACAACTTTTCCCATTGTAATAAAATTTCCTTCTACGTCAGCTCCTCCAGGTAATTACAAAGATTGATAACAACAGGGTGGGCGAACAATAATAGGTGATAACAAATTAATGAGGCATCTAACTGGCGCAGCCTGATAACAAAATCGATCCGAAAAGTAATGATTGAAGATAAGGTCTGAGGCAACGGGCCATTGTAATACTGCCATTTGCAGCCGTTAAGGGCTCAATCGGCTTACAGGCAACAAAGTTTACCAACTCATCGACACTCTAATTGCGTCGAGAAAGCCCCATTATCTGCTCAAGTGGCATAGACAGGCAGCTCGGTAGCATAGAGTGCTCACTGTGGCATAGAGAAGAGCGCACTAGAGTGGTCACCCGACACAGCTGTCGATTCTTGTGGCATTTCAAAGGAAAGCACAGACTACAGAGAGATGCACTCCAATGAGTCAGTATTAGATGAACAGGAAGCATTGATGTATTATACAAGGATTGCTGCCAGTCTCGTCCAACTGTTTCAACAGAACATTCTCTACACTCAGATTCACTCCAATCTGGCAGCATTGTTTCAACAGAAAGCATTGACGATTCATACGAGGGAAGCTGCTAGTCTAGTCTAGAACACTTCAGTGATATTGGAGTGTCAGCGTTGGTTGTATGGAAAGCATGGTTGTTATTAATAAGGAATACTGATAGTTTGTAGTGAATTGAGTTATAACAACAAAACACCCCCTAAACGCCACTAATGGACAAAGCCATCTGCAGTGGAGACTTGTTGCTAACTTGCATTATTCCAACTTTATTCAAGTTTGAGTCGAGTTGCTAATGAAAGATATTAATCGATTATTGTTGGAACGTTGTTAGCACGCCTTGCTCCAACAGCTCCCCAGTGAGTTCAGTGGTATTTAGTTTATGAAGACCATGATCATTTGAATATTTTGGAAATTATCTCATTACTTCTCTTCTCTTCTTTGCCTGCCTATTACATGGGAAACCATAGTTGGCTAGGTATCTTCCTCTCTTTTTACTCTTCTCCAACACACCCAACCACAAAGCCCATGGTTTTTCATATTTGTAACATTTTATTGTGTTTTATTTGTTTCATAATTCTTTGTAATTTTGTTTTGTCTTGTGTTGTGTGTTTTTATTAAATTGAATTGAATTGAAAATATCTTATCATAAATATTATATTTAAATCTTGGTGATAGCAAATCATTGATTCAATGGAAGAGATATGTATAAAGAAGTAAATAATCACTTGAAGTTCTAGTGTTCTTGTTTCTATTGTCTATTTTTTGTCCAGTCCATAGTCATAAATCTTATGAGGTGTATAAATCTTTCATAGCCTGAGAAGGAATAGCTCCATCTTTTGCTATAAAATTGCAATCTTATCAATGGAAGAAATACAGCAGAATCCCAAAATCTTAGTTCTCACTTTACTGTTTTAGATATTTATTCAGCATTTCCTAGTTGTGAATTATTCTCCCATCCAAGCAGTGTTTCTCATTGTCAGAGGAAGGTGTTTGGTAATTAACACTCCAGTACTCGCGTGGGGTACCCCAGTACCCTGGACGCTTTATTATTGTGTGTATTTTTCGTTATCTAGACTGCATGATCATAACATTCTCAGTACCTTTTTCCAACCATTTCTGAGTATACTAAAGCTGCGTTTACACCAAAGTTAATGACAAAATGTAAATAACTTAATCCTTATAGATTCTATTAGATTAAATATATCTTATCAGACATATGATAAACATATGTGTTTGTCAAGTTCCGTTCAATCTAATAGAATCTTTAAGGATTATGTTATCAACGTTTTGTTTATAACTTTGGTGTAAACCCAGCTTAACGTCGCGTCAATTTCCTGTCACTTCAGCCAGTCAAGTTATAGACATTTAAACGCGAAGGTGTACGACTTTTGTGTCTGACTATTGTTTAAAAAATGTTTTACTTGTAAATTTTTGAAGTTGTAAATTTTAAAAGTGTTAGTAATAAACTTTTCTCATGTTAAAAACAATTCCCAACTCGCCTCCAGATTTAAAATATCATTATTTCAATACCACTCAACAATACTGATCAAGTATTTTATGCATTTTTTTACAACTGTCATCAAAGTTGCCACAGCCACAGAAATAAAAGAGCCACAGCTGTGGCCGAAATTAGCGAAATAACAAATCTATGTGATTTCTCGCTAAATCTGTGTGATTTATTGCTAAATCTGTGTGATTTCTAGCTTAATTTGTGTAAAATTCCTCACATATCTGTGTGAAAATACTGATTGAAATCACAGCTGTGGCTCTTTATAATGAAACTCATAAATTCTGGGTGATATAACAATATCTCTATAATAGTTACCATTGACGTCATTCGCATGATAAGAGAGCACTTTCCCATTGAATCCTGTGCGTCTCACGCTGCAACATCTCAAGGTCCTGTCTAAGGGACAAGCAAAGAAAGGAATTAAACGACTGTCATTGATTCTATTGACAGCGAGTTGGCTATAAATAGATAGAAGCTGGAACGTGGAGACTGGAGAGGAACAGAGATGAAAAGAGGGAGAGAGAGAGAGTGTGTGTAGGAAGAGGAAGTAGGGCAAGGTTAGAGGAGAGATAGGTACAGGATGAGAAAGTATGGGGAAAGTGATAGAGATATGAAGAAAGGTGTGAGGTTGGAGTAGTAAATTAGATAGGAGAAAAAAGTAAGTCTGATAAGATTCCTTTTCTATGTACATTACAGTACATTAATTCATATACTAGCTCAGCCTCTTGCAATAAGGATTATACTGATAATAATCAACAATATATTGAACTTATCAACGAAAATTTACAACTAAAGGATAAAAATCAGTAAGAATCATCAATATTGATGATGTAATATTGTGTTGTACCTCCATAAAACTGAGTAGTGTGAACACTGAACACATCATCAATATCATTTCATGGAAAATGATTCGTGATATCTATATCTTTGAAGTGTTTTATCATAAATTATAGTTATTATATTCTCTATATATTCTCTTGTAAATCATATTGTAATTTCTTTATGATTTCTCCCTGTAACGAACCTATAAAATATGAAACGTTTGAGAGGATGCATAGATAGAGTGGATGGAGGAGAGGGAAATAGATTAGATAAGACTAGAGTTCTTCATTCATGTAAGTTACAATCATATTCTTGATTATATTCTTGCTTATACACCAATTTATAATTGTCACACTATGTGCCAGTTGCAGAAAAGCCAGTTAAATTTTAATCTTCATTAATTTCACGAGAATCAATCAGAGAAGGCCTTTTTTCGAAAAAAGGCTTCTCTGATTGATTCTCGTTAAATCAATCTCGATCAAAATTCAGCTGGCCTTTCTGCAACTGAACAGAATATAATAACACTATTATAACAATTTACTATACTATGTATAACAATTATTCAACGAATTTTAAAAAGTTTAAAAAAATGCTAATCCAAAGGAAATTTGATTATCGATTATATAATATTGTAAAATAACATAGAATGTAATAACATAGAATGAGATAGAGTGAGAGATACAGAAAAAGAAGGAGCGTGAAAAAAGTCACTTGTAGAGTGGAAAAATTGAAATATTTTGATTAATGAAGAGAGACACAAAATTTGAAGCTAGTGGAATGAGTAGATCTTCCCTGGTGTCTGTCTTATCGTGAGTGGGGTGGCATTTTGCACATTGTGTCTACTAATAGGAGCGTCGCTTGAGACCTAATCACGTTGCCATGGCAACCCATCCAGTTGCGTCACTGTTTGTGTCTCATCACTGTTTTTTGGCTTCGGCAAAGTCGCGACGCAACAAACACGAGCAGAGATGGCTTCTCTATATATCTATTTATGTGTCTATCTATCAGTATGTCTTCTATAGACCTAACACAACACGAGAAGGCTTCTCTATCGATCTATCTCCATCTATCGATGTGTCTATTCATCTATCAGTATGTCTTGAACGGAGGTAACACAACACGTGAAGGCTTCTCTATCTATCTATCTCTATCTATCGATGTATCTTCGATAATGGGGTGTTTTGTTGACTGGTGATGCTCATGAATGGGACATGGGAAAAGCTACATTGAAAAGGGAAAAAGGAAGAAGCTTTTTGAAGAAATTTTGTCGAGAAATGAGAAATGATGGAGAAAAGCTACATTGAAAAGGGAAAAAGGAAGAAGCTTTTTGAAGAAATTTTGTCGAGAAATGAGAAATGATGGAGAAAAGCTACATTGAAAAGGGAAAAAGGAAGAAGCTTTTTGAAGAAATTTTGTCGAGAAATGAGAAATGATGGAGA
>NC_052511.1:38345396-38355396 GCF_014356525.2 Nilaparvata lugens | reverse complement strand
CACACACACACACAACACACACACACACACCACACACACACACAACACACACACACACACACACACCACACACACCACACACACACACCACACACACACACACACACACACACACACACATACTGGAACAAGGTAACAAACGGGGAGGTGAGAAATGAACATACATTGCGGGGAGGCTGATTTACACACATTTACACACATGTTGGAGACTTAATTTTTGTTTTAGAAAGTATATTAATATGTGTTCAATACAGTTGTAACTTTTTTTTTCTGTTAACTTGAAAAAAAAATTACGCATTAAACCTACAAAAAGGGGAGAAATGTGTGTACACTTTCACTGAACAAACCGAGGAGAAATGTGTGTACACTTCCACTGCACAAAGCGGGGAGAAATGGTGTGTACACTTCAAACCCACATTCCGGGGAGGAATTGTGTGTTTAGTTTAACTTACAAAGCGGGGACAAAACCGGTTCTTAACACAAGTTCTGGCTGCAACACTTATTTCGATATTTACTATTCTATTTGATCATAGAATACAATATCGTATGGGTCTTCGAAAGCCAGTTACATGCACGTTGATTTTTGTACGATTGTTTTTTGCCATCCTTATGAATTCGAATAAGTGCAACTTGTCAAACATCATCTGTTTGATCTAATAGAATTTTATAAGGACGGTAAAAAATCGATGTGTATGTAACTGGCTTTTACTAAACAGGCTTCACGAATTACAATACGATAATAGGATAGTTGATACAATACATGGTTTTAATTCAGATTCATTCATTGATAGAAATAAAAGGAGATTCCGGTGTCGATAGCATCGAAGTCGCCAGGCTGGTCTGGATCATTTATGAATTTCTCAGTATGCAGTATCCACTCAGCAGCTCTTATACAAACACAAACATTAGTTTCGTTTTACTTGGAATAGTAAGACATTATTTCATTATGTCCATTATTACAATAGATCAATTCAGATCCAGTTAGCTGTTAGAGTAATATAATGTAATTACATTCTATACTCACTGTTCAGATCAGCACAATGTTTATAGCCTACTGTATGCAGTGAGTATAGAATGTTACATTCTATACTCACTGACTGCATATTTATACTGTGTAATAGATTTTATTGATTGTTGCAAAGATTTTAAGTCAATGATTCAACAGGAAATCCATGGTAATATTCAACGATTTCAACCTAATGAATTAGATTGTTGTATGACAAAATTGAAATCCCGACAACGTAAATAATTCAGTGAAGTTAACTGTACAAGGTTACTTTTTCTCGTATTTTATTGAGTGATAATGGGAGATGATTTCTGATTCCATATTTGGATTCAACCTTTTGAAGTTTGAAACTTTCAAAGCTGGAATTTTTTTTTAAACTAGAACTTTTAGGGCCGGTTTCCGAGCTCAGGATTTAGCTAAGTCCCAGACTCTAAACAGCAATAGTCAGAAAATTGGCTTTCCAAAAGGTCAGCTTTTATAATAGAAGTCTTAGTTTTTATTTTCTCATTTCTATAATTGGAAACGTTTTTCCTTGACGGAATTAGACATTCCTGAATAATTCAAAATAGCTGAAACTTTACACTATTTTCTCTTTATTTTATTTTGTGTTCAATTTTCTAGTTTTTCGAGATTTAATTCAAACGTGACTATGACAATGACTGCGACTACGCCCCGTCTTGGAAAACCAAATTTCTGACTCCAGCTGTTTAAAGTCTTGGACTCAGCTAAATCCCGAGCTCGGAAACCGGCCCCTAATGTTTTAAAATGTTCATGTTTGAACTTTTCAAGAGTGTTTAAAAGCTTCTAAAAACCTTTACCTGTGAGGCAGAAGTATTATTATCTTAGTAGGTACATTTTTACTAAACATAACTTTATGATAATGTAAAAGCTATATTAAAAACTGCTGTAACTCCCTTGTTTTTGGGTATTTTCGAAAATGGGACTTACGCTTTAAAAAATTTGGGGTCGCTGAATCCAAATCCGAATACTTTGAGAAAAGTAATGAGTCATACTCTGAGCAAACGCGTCTGAAATTTGAGATCCCCTTGTGAAAGCCTTCGAGCTGCGAAATATGAAATGATCTGAAATATGATCTTCAGGAGACGGGATTCTGCCGTGTGAAACTAGCCTAAGAAAAACACGACGGCCTTGTTCACTCCCCCCACCATGACTTCTCAGTAGCTTGACCCTAACATTTACATGATCCTAGAAAGTAGTCTACACCTATGTTCACAGAATAATTCAGAATAATGTATCCTATTTGAAAGAGTGGATGCATGCAAAAAAAACAACTTTCAAAGATCCATGTTCATCAAGCCTTCTGTTAACTGCAAGAGATATTCTGTATCTTTGTGAGTATCTTTGGGAGGCTCCTTTTCCTTTTATATTATCTTTGAAATGCAACATTTTGAAAAACTTCGTATATATGTCGACGCGCAATTTAAAAAGGAACATACCTGTTAAATTTCATGGAAATATATTGCCGTATATCGCTGTGAATGCGCAACATATAAACATAAAGAGAAATGCACAGCCGTCGACATGAATCTTAGACCTCACTTCGCTCGGTCAATTATATACAGTGATGTCGGAGTAATGAGGGATTCCTTCTCTTTTCATATTATCCTTAAAATGCAAAATTTGAAAAAAACCTTGTGTATTAATACATCGACGCGCAGTTGAAAAAGGAATATTTCTGCCAAATCTCATAGAATTCTATCAACGCGTTACATACATACATACAGACAGACAGACAGACAAAAGAAAATCCGAGTTAAAACATAGACCTCACTACAATAACTAAATTATTATGATGTAAAACTTTTGTGGGCTATTATTAATTATGCTAGGCTATTTTTGAGACTTGAATGCCAAGCTGAAGATTTTATTACTTTAGATTACATCAAACACTCAATGGAATTATCGAATGTGCATCCATTCACTAAGAGATTGGAAGTGAGCGAAAAATCTAACAAAATAAAAAATAGCAAAGGATAACATAATATTAAACGAACATGACTAATTACAATAAAATATTGTGATGCGAAACTGTTGTAAATATTATTCACATAAAAATTAAAAATAATGTAGCCTATTTATAAGAATGGATGACTGCAAAAAATACATGAAAATATATATTATAGATAGTTACTGATTAATATCATGTTGATAAAGTATGAATATAAAGTGAAACATCATTCATTTTAATTTTGGAGTTTTTGTATTGAACATTTATATTGATACTTTTGCCGCCAGTACTCAAACTCCGGTTTTGCAGGCAGCGCTTATGTATTATTTAGATTATCGAAGTTACTTTTTGTGTGTTTTTGTGTGTAATAGCAAGACAGGTTAGGGCAATTGTTTCATACTTTTCAGAATGGGGTTGAGTATAACCAATACCTACTATTACTATTACCTACTATGAAGTAATAGTAGGTATTGGTATAACATGTAACAGCCAATGCCCAGGTTGTGACGTCACACTTATAACAAATCTTGTATTGCGTTCTCGGTGTTGAGGTTATGAACCAGAAAATGTGTGAATTAATGCGTTATGAACACCAGACTGAAAGAGTCCATACAAGATCTGGTTCAACCGTCAGAATCGCAGGAGACATAAACACTATCACACCCTTAATATTCATTTCAGATAGATTGTATTAATATTTCTGGAAATTGAAGTTGCAGTGTAGCAGCTGCTAAACACTGAGTACGGCGACCTCAATACTATTACCTGTCTTGTAATCGTAATTATATAAAACCAGACAGGTCGAGCAAAAACTCTGATTGATATAATTTGCAGGACTGCGCCTCTAATAAATTCTGAAATATAAGATATGGTTCTAAGACCTGAAAATATTTGGAAAATGTATCGAGGATAGAGTCTTGTCAGACTTTATGCTCTATTGTATGGAATTATATTACCACCAGCTGCGCCTGTCATGTAGTAGAAGGCTCGCCCTTGAGTTGAAGATTGAAGTTGGTCACAGATAAGAGCTGATTTATCTGCAGGTGAGGATAAAGAATAATAAATAATCTCGATCCAGCCCACACAATACATCCACTTATATATGTTCCAATATTCAAACTTGTATCAATTATTTCAATGATTGTCATTGATCGGCTCTGAACAGGATATAACGTGGCAGGCACAATGTATGAAAGGCTTAAGAAATAATCGAACTCAGAAGACGAATTACTGAATTTTAAATATAATATAGAATGTGCTATGACAGTGAAGATTTAATGCTAATGAAGAAGTAAGGTTTATAGTTTGACAATAGTTTAACATCGACAGAATTATTACTAGATTTGTGCTCTGATGGTGTGATACAATGCACCATTTCAACATATTTTATAATTGACAAAACTTATAATTTTAATAATGAAATAATTTACAAATGAAAATCAAGGTTGCTCTCCTAGCGGCAGAGGACAGTTGATCAACTATGAAAGATTATAATTTATAAAGCAATCTGAATTCTAAGAACTTTATAATTAAAATGCGCATGTCGACGTGGCCATAATATTAATTTCGAAATTTACTTGCACTGCGCTTTTTCGAAGCAAAGAGTGGGGCCCCAAATATAAAAGATAACGCACGTAAATTTTCCTTGTCGTGGATTCTTTGAATTAATCATTTATGAATTCGGCGGCTCGTCCAGGCTTCGGTATTCAGATACTTGGGAAATTTAAATCAATTATCTCCTTCAATAATTGAATAATGAACAATTGATCTCAAATTTCTAGGAAATAAATTGATATTTGAAAATATAACAATTAATTCAGCCTTAAATATCGGCTCAGTATTGAAATACAAAAATGAATGAACAAGAATAATAATTCTACTAATATGTCCATAGACATGAATCTGTGAAACATAGAAGCAGTCAGCTGTTGAAATTCTTCTTTGAAATTACAACATTTTCCCAGACTTAATGATATTGTGTACTTTCGATTTAACCTGTACCCAAGATCTCTTCTTGAGAACAGGAAATTCAGAAATACATTTTCCACATTCAATTTTCCCTGGTACTTCTTTAGACAAAATTTTATTTGCAAAATAATTTTGATAATGTTGGTATCTGTCCACCTCTGACGATGGCATTGGAAAAAGTCAAAATAATCTCTTTGTAATTTTTTGACGCATTCTTGTAAAACTCAGCAGGAACTCTGTTATCACCTGGAGCCTTATTGTTGCGCATTGTCTTGAAGGCACTTTCCAATTCATTCATATCTATGTCTTTGTCAAGAGTTTGATCTTCAACATTCCTCGCCGCATAATATGTGACTACCCCGCAAACTGATCCAAACACTCGTCTGAAGTGTTCAACCCAATCCTCAGCACTCACAGTTCCCGAAATCTTGAACTCTCTACACTTGAATTTCTTTATCAGAGCCCACAAATCACTGGAATCCTTGACTCTTCTGAGTTGTTCTTTTATATCGCTGTAATACGCTTGCCTTTTACTCTTACATAGCAGTTTGTATTCCTTTACTACCTTCATATAATTTTCTCTCACCTGCTCCGAA
Source organism: Nilaparvata lugens (assembly GCF_014356525.2). NCBI lineage: Eukaryota > Metazoa > Arthropoda > Insecta > Hemiptera > Delphacidae > Nilaparvata > Nilaparvata lugens. The sequence goes on along the minus strand of NC_052511.1, from coordinate 38,349,857 downwards.
TTTGATTTTCTAAACACATTCAATAGGCTGAACACTCGCTTTCTCATAACCGCACACTCTTTGTCGAACCACTTTTCTCTCCATCCTTCTCTCTTTCTATCAGGTTGGGGCACATAATTTGCAGCTCTATATACAAGATTATTTAATACTTCATAAGTCTCTTCACTACTCTCGGGAAGACCATTTATTTCTCTACAAGCATTGGTGAGTTTAGATATATATTCATTCTTCCTCGCTTCCTTCCATTTCAACTTCGGTAAGAGTGGTAAAATTGTGCTCTCTCTTTCTAGAGTATCAACCGTGATTAGCGTAGCTTCAATTGGGAAATGATCAGATAAAAATTCTGGCACAATAGAAAATTTTCCAACTATTTGCGCTAATTCGACAGCCATGCAACATAGATCTATTACGGAAGCCCCTCTGCCTATAAAAGTAAAGTCTCCCCACCTATCTCCACTTATCCTTCTATTCATAATGATGAAATTAAAAACCTCACAGAACTCCAATATTTTCTTACCTTTCATATTAATCACCTCATCCTTTGACTCTTGCTTATTACTCAGTGCATTTCCCAATTCTATTACATCTGTTAATTCCGACATGTCCTGCCCATTTCCTATTCTACCGTTAAAATCTCCAATTAAAATCATATTATTTCTATTATGCTCTTGCACTATCATAAACTCCCATAATGTATTGAATTCTCTCTCCCATTCCATGTCTCCTCCACCACTCAGGTAAATTAGAACTATATAATATTCATCCCGTTGTCCTGCATTCATGTGAATAACTTTCCTCTCAAGCGCATAGATTACCTTACAAAAACTCTCTATTCTTTTACTAATTTCTATTAACTTTTCTCCCTTTGCTCTACCTCAGTTTGATTCTCCAACTGCGAATTCCCAGTATAAATTGTAATCTGGAAAACAGTTTTCAAAATACAATTGTTTTCCTCTTTCAACAAACGTCTCCAATAGTACAAAAACATCATAATTACAAATAAAATTATATACTTGAACAATCTTACCACTTAATCCAGCCACATTGTACGCTACTATACTCAACTGTCCCTTCTCACACGGACTGACGGCGTTATCTCAGCGGTTGCGGTCTTCGTCCTCGCCGCCTCGCTCCTCCTCATCACACATGCTCCCGCTCACGGCCCGCATCACACTCTCATCGAACATGCTCCCGATCTTCTGCAGCCCATCCTCTCCCTCCGAGACCAGTCCATTCTCCTCATCCAGCGTGAAAACCCGACTATTCACGATTAAACGATCCACTTCAACCGATACTCTCCTCTCACTCCCGGAACTTGTTTCTTCAACTCGCCAAGCACCCGGAAAAGCTTTGATCGTCGTTTTCTTGTGTCGAAAGCAAAGTCTTTATGAATCACAAACTGTGTACCCTTCAGCTTCCTACTGTTTCTCGTGATGAAATGGATGTCCTGATCGTCCGGAAAATGCGCAATGATTGGCCCGTTATCTATTTTCTTGCCCAATGCATGTGCTCGATTAACCCAGGTACCTGCTCGTGCCCCCAAATGACGCACACAAAAGTCTTTGACAGTTCTCACGTAATCCACTGTTGCACATTCATATTTCAGCCCGCGAAAAATTATATTGTTCCTTCTCGATCTATTTTCAAAATTTTCCATCTTCCTGATTATGAGATTATTCTGAATTTTTTGAGCAACAATTTGATTTCTTAACTGTTAATTCTCGACAGAGAGTTTATTCACTTTTTCAATCAGACCATTTAAATCCACCTTTGTAGCTAGCAGCGCGAGTTTTTCATCCATAGCCTTACTAAACCGCTTTTCAAAACGGTCAAATAGTGATTCAATAAAGTCTGAGTTCACATTACCGGAAGCTTTAACACTTGGGTCTGGAGCACGCTTTTTCTGTTCCATCTCTTCGAGCTCAGGCGAACTTTTAGCACGAGGACTCTTCTTAGCACTATCGTCCGGTGAAAAGTATTGTTAGATATTGTTCTTATTCATTCAGCTTCGACTATTTCGATTCACTTGAAAACAATTTCACAAATAAATAACAAATTGATAATTCAATTTATTACGAAAGAACTTTTAGCTCTAGGTCTCTTTTTAGCACTACCGTCTGGTGGATACTGTTTTTATTAATTTAAACTTTGAATATTTCGATTCACTTGAAAACAATTTCACAAATAAATAACAAATTGATAATTCAATTTATTACGAAAGAACGTTTTAGGTTAAACATGCACTAAATGAACCGATTAAGCACGACCCGTCCGGAAACTTGAGATAAGAGAGCAAAACAATTCTGCGACCGCTCCGTTCAACAGCTCACTATCAACTCCTAATTTGAGAACATAAGATTTGAAATCGAAAAGTTGTCAGTTGTAATTGGGGAATGATTTTAAAAAACCAATACTTTTATTTTCCATAACTGTACTCATAAAAAATAATATGATAATATATTTTATATTCAAATGAAACGTTTAGTTTTTAAATATTTTTGAGCCCCAAAATCCATTGGAGAGTTACCGAATTGCTTGATCAAGAGATTCAATTGATTGATGATAAAGTTCAATTGCGCCGTGAACATAGAGAATTTGATCTTCATCAAGTTCAAATGTTTGGAGACAAAAGTCGTGTTGCCAATACATACATAGAAATGATTCTCATTAATCATTCGTGAACAGTACAGGGGAAATAATATTTCACAATTGAAAATAATAATTTCACACATACAAAGCCTATGGAATACTGTGTACGTAGTACAGTATCCTTTCCTGCTCAAATCAACCTGTACTGTAGGCTACAGAAGAGTCACGACATGTCAATTGGAAAATTTTCTCATTTTCAAATGTCTGCTCATGATATGATATCTTCTCATTTACATTTGACGATTTCTCAAATACAATTCACTACTCTCAATTACATGTGTGATGACTTCCTAAATACAATTGACTATTCTCATTTAGGCTACATCTGACATTCTCTCAATTACAAGTGACTATTCTCAAATACAATTGATACTTTCTCAAATTAACTTTTACTTTCTCAAATAAATTGGAAAAGGTGTTGTGACTACTATTTTTTTTTTTTTTGAGCAGGGTATGATTACTAAATCTTTTCTCCGGAACAACGTCTTTTCACAAAAAGTGAGCATGCCGTACACAAGTAAAATATTCAATCCAAGGTTTACAAGAGAGTTTTTGCAAGGATTGACAGACACAGAAGAAAATGTCAATATGGAGAGAAACTAAGAGACAAATTTCATTTTATCATAGGCTATCCTGATCTTGAGATACAATGTTAGGTTAGCAAAGTTTGAGGCATCCGCTTCTCTAAAACAGTAAGTGAATTCTCAGTGAAGCCTGTTCAAGAATATAAACTTACTGACGTGCTATTCTTGAATCTTAACAAGCCTCCCATTCGCATCATTCTAGCAATAACCCAAATTCAATGCGGAAAATTCTCGGGAAATTGTGTTACCAAGTCACCATTGATTGTGATGAACCTAATTTGGCGTTGAATTGTAGAGGATTTTATTCTCTTGGAAACAGTTCTGGATTTTTTCACTATGAAAGGTTTTTGAGTTATATGGAGAAAAAAACAGGTATTTTTAACACTGTAAGGTTAGCAGAGGGTATTTTTTTGTGAAGAATCATTTTCAGACTATTTGTACCAAATAACTAAAAAATCAGTACCACAATACATTCTGGCAGCATGTTTCCTCGCTCCCTTCTCATGTCTCAAGTGAATGAACAGAAAATAAACTATGAATTCGCTAAGCTGTGACTCAATGAGTCTGAACGAAAAAGGAGATGAGTTGCTGATTCATAAATTCACGGCAAGCCCCATAGCAAACCAGTTACTTCGAACAGTGAAGGAGACATTGGAGATATGCAGGGATATGCAAGTACCCCGCATTGTATGCTCAATCCGTAAATGAGTTTTGTGTAAGTGTGTATTAGCGATCGTAGCACAACGTGGTGGCAATTTTGGAAACTGGAGTGTATCCCAATTAGGTGGAGTACTAACAAAATGGGGAGATTTTTTTTTATTACGTTTTTACATGGTTTTAAGCATGTAGAAGTGATTTTTACTAAAATTGAGCAGTGACACTACGGGGTCTCCCCTTAGTGTACACACCTCCCCTTAATGTGCTGTGTATACTTGATTGTCTCCCCGTATTATACCTTGTTCCAACACACACACACAACACACACACACACACACACACACACACACACACACACCACACACACAAAAACCACATTTACTTGGACTCAGGGGACCTCGAAACGTATAGAAATTTACAATTGGGGTACCTTATCTTTTCGGAAAGCCAATACTTTCATTCACTACACTGATAGGGGCAAGAAAGTAAAATAATTCGAGCTTTATACCTGAATTCACGCTAACTTATGATATATTCACAAATTATCATGAATATCAATAATAAGTGTCAT
>NC_052511.1:38312163-38345296 GCF_014356525.2 Nilaparvata lugens | reverse complement strand
GTACCCTAGACAATTCTCATATAAGTTCATTAATATCGATTGAGCCTTTATTTTCAATTAAAATACCAGCATACCTGGACAATTCGTATGAAATGATTGAATAGTAAATGTGTATTCCAATCTCACAAAGCTGGGTCTAGAAAAACTTTAGGCAAACATCAAAGAAGCCAACTCTATTCAACGTAAGATATTGAAAGAGGAGTAAAATCATCATATAGTGTACAAACATCACATATAAACATATTCGTACAAACATATAATTTATGCTGAGAGGACTGAGGGCTCATATGAGTAGCTATGATTCGAAATAAGGTACATAGTATAATCAAGTAGAGGCATATATCAGATTGATATTATGGAACATGATCAAAATCATAACCACGCTCCACCTTTATTGGTTATGGTACCTTTGCTGCAACTCTGTGCTCAAACTGAATCAAAGCCATGCAATTAGTTCATTGGTGCCCTCTTGATTCAACCACACAACCACTCCTCTTCATCAACCTCTTTTTCCCCTCCTCTTTCTCCTCATCCTTCTCCTCTACCTCTTTCCCTTCTCATTCTCCTCCTCCTTCCCCCTTCTTCTCCTCCTCATCCTCCTCCTATTCGTCATCATCCTCCTCCTATTTTCGTCTTCTTCGCCCTCTTCCTCCTCTTCCTCATTCTCATCCTTTTGAACCATTTCCTCCTCCCTCATCTCTCTCTCCTCATTATCCTTCACCTCCTTCTCATCACCCTATCTCCTCCATCACTTTCTCCTCCTCCTCCTTCACCTCTTCTTCCACCTCCTAATACTACTCCTACTTCACATTCTCCTCCCCCTCCTCATGTAAACCATGCTTATTCTCCTCCTTCTTCTCCTTATTCTCCCCACATCCAAACATATTCTTCTCCTCAAATTCATGCACTTCCTTCTTCTCCACCACCTCTTCACTCTCATCCTTCTCCTTCTCTCCCTTCTATCCATATTCATATTATGCATCTTCTCCTACTTCCACTTCCTCTTCTACTTCTCCTCCTACTCTCCATGCATATTTTACTTCTCCTTGTTTTCATATTTATGTACATTTATCCACTCCTCCTTATTCTCCTAATCCTTTCTCCTCCTCCTTCTACTCAATCAAGGTCTTTGTTCTCCTCTTGCTCCTTCTCACCCTCCACCTCCTTTTTTCTCCTCCTTCTCCTCCTCCTTCTTATCCCAATCCTCGTCCTCCTTTTTCACCTCCTTCTCCTTTTCATTCCCCTGCTTCTTATCCACCTATTCCACTCCATCCTCCTCCCTCATCATCCTTTTCAAACCTTCTTATTCTTCTCCTCTTTCTCATCCTCACCCTCCTCATTCTTCTCCTCCTCCTCCTTCACCGTTTCACCTACTCCTCTTCCTCATCCATCTCCTCCTTCTCCTCCTCCTATTTCCCTATTCAACACCATTCCTTTCCTCTTCATCATGCTCATCATTTTCAACCTTCTCCTCCTCCTCCACTTACATCTCTTCCATCTCCTCTTCATCACCATCACCCTCATCCTTAAGTCAATCCTTTTCAACCTTCCTTTTTTACTCCTTCTCCTCCTCATCTTCCTCTTCTCCATCATCCTCTCTCTCCTCCTCTACCACCGCCTCCTCATCAACGAAATATCGCTGGCACATGGATAATTAGTTGAAGCTCTCAAAGCTTGGTCAGAAATTGTGGGTAAATCAAGTTATTGGAAAGCAATTCGCTCCATAGAGGTCAGTGCACCATACAAGGTGAATTAAGTTATTACAAAATTGTAGCACGTGATGAAATATCAATTATTGTTTGAACATGCAATAAATTCGGGTTAATGGCATTAAATACATGTAGGATGATCGGGAGGTTCGGTCATATTGTAAAGCAATCAACTGTATTATAGAAGGCAATGCTTCGAGCCAAGCAAATCCTGATAGTAGAACAAATGCATGAGATATCATGAATGATATGATATTAGAATGTTTTTGGGTAGTTGAGAAGTTGATATTGTGGTAGTTATTCATATTGAATAAAGAGACTGAGAAATTGTCAAAAACCACAGATGTATTGATAGTTAGAAAGACCGGTTTCGGTTGTTACACCATTGTCAATCTTTGATATCAGAGACAAAAACATTTTAATATCTTATGCATTTGTTCTGCTGTGGCTTTTAACAATTTCTCAGTCTTTTCATTAAAAATTAGAATGTATGATTAAATTTTCTATAACTTATTAATTGTCGACAAAATGGATGAAAAGGCTAGAATAATGTTATTGAAGCTCATACTGATAGTAAATAGAAAAATCTGGTGTGGTACACTCACACAACTTTCCTTGCTAATTGATCTATAAGCCTCATTCTTAAACGAGGATAATTTCGGGGAATAACATTATGCCGATTGGCGGCTAAATAATTAGAACTATGATTATACTATTGTTATTGTTTTCAGAGTACATTTTCCTTTGTTTGAATATTATGAAATTTGAGGATTTTTTAAAAGTTGTCAAAACAGCTGTTCTACAAATAAAATATCGACATGTGTTCTTTTGAATTAAACTGCTCTACCTACCTACCTCACGCACGAGAATGAGGTTACAAAGTAAATTTCTCAGGGATGGGGTGGACCTCCTGTTAGTTTCCCAGGAAGAAGACTCATGCCAGTTAATAGAGCTGATAAATAACTAATACAGGGTATGAATTTGAAAAAAATCGGTCAAGCCATTTTTGAGAAAATCGTGATAGAAATTTAACAAAATTCATTCTTCTCAGGAATATTACGGAGCTCCTGCAATTTTCCCAGAAATGAGACTCGTCAGTTGATGAAGCTTATAAATAGCTATCTAGGGTATAAATTTGAAGAAAATCGTTAGAGCCGTTTTCGAGAAAACCGTGAAGAATATGGTTTTTAGCCATTATCCGCCATTTTGAATTGAGTTTTATTGAATTTCTTATTGTCGGATCCTCATGGTATAAGGACCTTAAGTTTAAAATTTCAAGTCATTCGGTTGATTAGGAATGGAGTTATCGTGTTCACAGACACACACACACACACACAGAACAACACCCAAAAATCATGTTTTTGGACGTTTACCTTCAAACGTATAGAAAACATGAAATTAGGGTTGGCTACCTTAAATTTTTTTGGAAAGCAATACTTTCCTTACCTATGGTAATAGGGCAAGGAATGTAAAAAGTGATGAAAATCATGGTGTTTCAATGGAAAAAAAAATACTTCACAGCATAACATTACTAGAAACATTGTGACTTCTTTCGAAAAATTTGTACTTGTAATGCAAATTGTACAATAATTCATGTTCGATCTTCCCAAAAAATTTTTGATATTAGATTCCTTCTGCATCTTACCAGAAATCTACCAATTTGAATACATAAGCAACCTTTCACCTCCAATAAATTTGTGGCGCTTCAGACTCTAGACTAATTGCCCACCTGTTTTACATGAAAATTCTCGTAAACACATACTCCTACACTGTACCTAGACCTAGACCTAGAACTAGCTTGAATGCATCACACGTGTAGAATATATGTGTTTGTATTCTCGGCAATAAATTCCCAGCAGAGATCAATGCTTCTGGTGATGACAATATTATGCTCAAGGGGCATTCATTGTCGTGTGAAGAGGTGGAAAAGGTGGTGGATGAGTAGAAGGAGGAGGAGAGTGAGAAGGTTTGAGAAAGATGATGTCGGAGAAGAAGGAGGAAAATAGAGGGATGAGAAGGAGAAGAAGAGTAGAAGGATGGAGTAGTAATGGTTTGACAGAATTTATCAGTAGGAGGAGGATGAGAGTAAGGGAGAGGGGAATGAGAGTATGAAAGAGGAGATAGATGAGACAGAGAAGAAGGAGAGGAATGTGTTTGAAGATGCGATGTGTGAGGCAGAGGAGGGAGACAAGAAAGTGTATGAATATGATGTTTAGGTAAAGGAAAGATAAAGCAGTAGTAGAAGGGAAGGATGATAGTGATGAGGAGAAGGAGGTGTGGAGGAATAGGTGTAGGGAGAGGACGAGGAGGAGAATAACTTGCATGAATGTGAACTGAAAGAAAGAGAATATACATGAAGAGGGGTAGAAGGAGAACTAGAAGAAGAAAGAAAAGGCGAAGAAGAATATGTATGGATATGAGGAGAGGGTAAAGAAGGAGGTGGTGAAAGAGGAGGAGGGAAGGAAGGTGTAGGAAGAGGAGGAGTGATGGAAGGTCGAGGAAGAGAAGGAGGAAAGGAAGGTGGAGGAAGAGGAGTAATAGGAGTAGAACAATGTGTTTGATTGAGGAGAAGCAGGTGGATGAGATGGATTACGAGGAGGAGGAGAAAGAGTAGAATGATGTGAATGTGATGAAAAAGAGAAGAAGGAGAATGAATATAATATGAAGAGGAGAGGGAGAACATATGAGGAGAAAGGGCAATAGGAGAGAGTAGAAGAATGTGCATGAATTTGAGGGAGCGAAGAAGGTGAAGGAGAATAAATAATGATGCATAAATAATGATGATGAGGAGGAGATGGTGAAGAAGGAGTAAGAGTTGGAGGAGGAGGAGAAGGAGGAGTAGGAGGAGTAGGAGGAAAAGGCCAAGTGGCGTCATGTCTCGTCACGCCACATGCTTTGACGTGTCCCCAGTGACGAACCTCATTGAGGCGTGAGGGCGTCACATCTCACGCTGCAATTGCAATCTCAGGCTATTATTGCGTCCATGCTGATTACTGATGTCTCAATCTCACACAATGTCACGGCTAATTCCTCTCAATATCAAATTGGCACTTGGTGTTCCTCTTGAGAAATGATAATTATCATTATTGATTGAAGGGTAATTTGCGTTTATTTGATCGATATCATGTCTGGCTGCTTTTGTAAAAATGAGACTTCTTCTGCCAGCTAGTGACTTGTCTCTAGTGACTTGTCTCTCTGACTTGTCTCAAAGTTAGGACCCGCCTCTTGAAGTGCTATGTATTCCCTGTTTTCTTGCATGGGTTGGAAGCATGAACACTGATAAGGAATATGAGATCAGACTTCAATCATCTTGAAATGTGGACCCACCGGTTTATACTCCGTATATCATGGATGGATAGAGTCACAAATGCAGAAGTTTTCGGAAGAATGGGTAAACAACTATATATTGTTCGGGGATCAATCTGGAAGTTTACATATCTTTCGCACATTATGAAAGTACTCAACTACATGATTCTTCAACTCCTTATCCAAGGTAAAATAGTTGGTGGGCGCTCAGTAGGATATAGAAGAATGTTATGGTTGAGGAACCAGAGGGAAGCATTCATTGTCCAACACACCTTCTTAGAGCGGCACTGAACAATGTGAGAATTGCTATGATGATAGCCAACCTTCGCAATGGAAAATGTAATTGAAGAAGAAAATGTCTAGGGAATGGAAAGTCTTTCGTTGTAACGAACATTGACAACACAGTAGCATAACCTAATATTTTCCTTTGAAGCAAAAATAATGTTGTAATAATAATTCCAATTCTGCCCGCATTATTCATGTCAGAGACAGTATTGAACGCTCTACACGTTTCCATTTGTTTGAAATGAAAAAAAATATTGAAGTTTATTCCCGCGTCGTCAACTTGGAAATGATGTAATCAATGTCATGGCGAACATTACACGAGTGTTTTCAGTTTTTCATCTAAAATCCAGCTTTGCTCTCTCGTCACTGAAAACAAGCTCTGTTATACAGTTTCCATGCCTTGTATAAAATACATAGGCCTGCCTACATTGTTCACAGTTCACATACCATACATGACTTACATTCAGGCTGCATGTTGTGTTCACATTCTCTCATGTTTACACATTTGCATGGTCACATGCACCGATTTTGGCTTTAGCCTGTAATAGATCGACAACCTACTCTACTATTTTTCCCCCGTAAAGTATCAAGCCGTCGATTGAGTGTTTCTTTGTTGAAAACAATTCTTTCATCAGTAAATTTTTATTGTAACTCGATTTATACATCAATGTCTAATTGTTCGGGGAAGTTCATCAATTCTCTATTGGTGTTTAACTATAGTAAGGTCCACGTTATAATGACAGTGGATAAAGATAGAAAAATAGCGATGCCGATTCTCTGAATCAATTAATTATATTTCTACACTGTCAAAAACATAATTGGCATCGTTGTGGACCTAGAAATGGATAGTGCCACCGGCTTTGTCGAATGATAGACAAGGATATCAAAACCAAAGTTGATCAAATACTGTCATTATAACGTGGACCTCACTTTAGAATCATGATTTTTCATTATTATATTTTTTATTTCGGTTCTAAAGTGATTCCTTTGACTATTATGTTTTTTGATTTGTTGATATTGTCACCCCATTGTCATTTATAAATAATGCCTTTCACCACTTTCATCTTCTTCCAAGATTTCAAATAATACACAAAATCAGCTATAATAGTTCATTTTTGAATAATTCTTCAGTTATTAACTTTCAAATGTCAGCATAATATTTTTTGTCGGAGTTTTCACAACATTGCTCCATGTGAATAATATTTATATTCATTGTGTGATATCCAAACTTGAATTTCTATCTTTGGCAATATTCATTCAACTCAACATGTACAAAATACAACTACTCACTTGAGAATTAACACCACCGAATAGTAAAAATGTTCCTTCAATTTTATTCTCTCCAGGCACAACAGGTTCATGTCTAAAACTCTATCTCTCTTCTAATCTATGTATATTACAGACCAAATCCAACATTAGGTCAAATCCATACGTAGGTCATGTCAGGCTGCTTTTTGTAAAAATGAGACTTCTTCTGCCAGCTATGACTTGTCTCTAGTGACTTGTCTCTCTGACTTGTCTCAAAGTTAGGACCCGCCTCTTGAAGTGCTATGTATTCCCTGTTTTCTTGCATGGTTGGAAGCATGAACACTGATAAGGAATATGAGATCAGACTTCAATCATCTTGAAATGTGGACCCACCGGTTTATACTCCGTATATCATGGATGGATAGAGTCACAAATGCAGAAGTTTTCGGAAGAATGGGTAAACACTATATATTGTTCGGGGATCAATCTGGAAGTTTACATATCTTTCGCACATTATGAAAGTACTCAACTACATGATTCTTCAACTCCTTATCCAAGGTAAATAGTTGGTGGGCGCTCAGTAGGATATAGAAGAATGTTATGGTTGAGAACCAGAGGGAAGCATTCATTGTCCACACACCTTCTTAGAGCGGCACTGAACAATGTGAGAATTGCTATGATGATAGCCAACCTTCGCAATGGAAAATGTAATTGAAGAAGAAAATGTCTAGGGAATGGAAAGTCTTTCGTTGTAACGAACATTGACAACACAGTAGCATAACCTAATATTTTCCTTTGAAGCAAAAATAATGTTGTAATAATAATTCCAATTCTGCCCGCATTATTCATGTCAGAGACAGTATTGAACGCTCTACACGTTTTCATTCGTTTGAGCTGAAAAAAATTATTCAATTTTATTCGCATCTCGTCAACTTGGGAATATTGTCATCAATGTCATGGAAAACATTACATGAGTGTTTTCAGTTTTTCATCTAAAAACCAGCTTTGATTTCTTGTCACTGAAAACAAGCTCTGTTATACAGTTTACATACGTTGTATCAAATACATAGGCCTGCCTACATTGTTCACATGTCACATACCATACATGACTTACATTCAGGCTGCATGTTGTGTTCACATTCTCTCATGTTTACACATTGCTTGCTCACATGCCACTAAATTTGGGCTTTGACCTGTAATAGAATGACAAACTACTCTTATTTTCTTATTCTCCTGTAATGTATCAAGTTTTCAGTGGAATTTTTCTCTCATAAAAACAATAATTCATTGATCAGTACCTTTCTAGTGTAACATGATTTATATTTCAAAGTTTACTTGATCGGGAAAGTTCATCAATTCTCTATTGATGAGAAAATTGAATCATGATTTATCTTCTGTATATTTGTTTTTCATTTGTTGAGATTGTCACATCATTGTCAATTATGAATAATGCCTTCCACCACTTTTATCATATTATAGAATTCCAAATAATACACAACTTTCAAATAGCATGATATTTTTTCACAACGCTGCTTCATGTATCCATATTCTCCATACGACAACCTAACTCCGAATTTCTATCTCTGACAATATTCATCTAACCCATCATGTTGTACAATTAGTCACTTGACTAGAAGCACAACCGAATAGTAAGAAAAATTCATTCAATTTAATCTCCGGGCACAACAGGTTCATTCACAAAATCCAATTGCCACAACAGCTTCCCACAACAGGTTCATATCCCTCTTCCAATCTATGCATATTGGATATCATAAGAAAAATTCATTCAATTTAATCTCCGGGCACAACAGGTTCATTCACAAAATCCAATTGTCACAACAGGTTCATACCCCTCTTCCAATCTATGCATATTAAAAACCAAATCCAAACATTAGGTCAAATGAAACGAAGGTCAAATCCATACGTAGGTCATGTCAGTTTCACTCTTCAAAATAACGATTACACTTAAAAATATACGAGAATCAGACAAATTTTTTATTCAAAAATAGTTAACAAAATCAAAGACTTAACTTTAAAACTGAAACAAACACCTGTACCAGCAATTCACTGACCTATATCGTTACAGCGCTGAATCTAACAGAGAATTATTTCAGGACACAAAACTAGCCTGAGGTGACTCTATTAATGAACGGAGTGGGCGTAAATCTCATTGGACGTCCGTGTTCTCCCCGTTATTCAGCTCCCTTGTAATTGAATTGAAATCAGCTTAGCTGCAACTGTTTGCTAGTGACATTCAAATCGGCGCCAATTTAAATGGAAGCAGCTAGCTGCAGTCTGTCCTCTTTTTTCTGGCTCTAATTATTCGATGGCTCGTTTCTGTTCCAGACTAATCTATACAGTGAGATGCAGCTAAAACTGTCAGCATTTGTTAGAGTGGCGGGATTGTTGTTATTCGGACTAACCTATACTGTGAGGTTCACTGTAAACTATCAGCGTTTGTTGAATAGGAAGGATTGATTTTATTCATATGTAATGCTAGCTGTATACAGGAATGTTGATATATTGTGAGATTCTTATTGAAGTGTCAGCATTGGTTCGATGGGGAGCTTTGATAATATTTAATGGTGATGCTGACATTGTAAAAATAGGCTTATCATAGGTGAGATTCATTTTGACTTGTCAGCTTCAATTGAATGGTAGCTTTAATATAAGATTCATAAGGGATACTGACAGTCTGAAGTGAGACTGATCTATGGTGAGATCTATTTTAAACTGTCAAAGTAGATTGGATGAGAAGTTTTGATGCTATATTTATGAGGAATACTGACAGCTTTGAGTGAATCTAACTATAGAGGATTTGTTTTTAAAATGCAAAGCAGAAAGTGCACAATCCGATTGAAAATAATGTGCGTGTGGATTTCGTATTTTTACTTTCCTTGCCCTGTTACCATAGGTAAGGAAAGTATTGCTTTCCGAAAAAAATTAAGGTACACTAATTTCTAAATTTCTATACATTTCAAGGTCCCCTGAGTCCGAAAAAGTGGTTTTTGGGTATTGGTCTGTATGTGTGTGTGTGTGCGTGTGTGTGTGTGTGTATATGAGTGTATGTGCGTCTGTGTACACGATATCTCATCTCCCAGTTAACGGAATGACTTGAAATTTGGAACGTAAGGTCCTTACACTATAAGGATCCGACACGAACAATTTTGATCAAATGCAATCCAAGATGGCGGCTAAAATGGCGAAAATGTTGTGAAAAACAGGGTTTTTCGCGATTTTCTCGAAAACGGCTCCAACGATTTTGATCAAATTCATACCTGGAATAGTCATTGATAAGCTCTATCAACTGAAACAAGTCCTATATCTATAAAAATTTCAGGAGCTTTGCCCCATTTATGCAAAGTTTGATTTTAGATTCTCAATTATCAGCCTTCATATACAATTGAAACAAAAAAATCAAGTGGAGGAGATTGAGCATGAAAATCTCTGCAAATAATGTCCAGTAACATTTCCACCTGGAATTGAAAATAAGCTTGGAATCCGAGAAAATGTGATTATTAAATTGCAATCTGTTGGCAACTGTTGGTTCTATTAAATCATTCACTACGAAGAGATAGCAGACCGCGTGTGTTTCCAGCGTTACTGACCTATCACCAGCTGTCTCATATCTTTGAATAGTAGACTTGAGATGCGCGAGTACACTTGCGTCAAGTGATCAATTTTCATAACGGCAAGGAAAGTTGTGTGAGTGCGCCACACCAGATTTTTGGGTTTATTCTGCAGATGAGCAATTTTATTACGGTATTGGATATTCATGAGAGCAGCCGCAAATTTTAAAGAGATGTTTGTTTTCAAGTAAAAAGTAGTCAAAAATAAATAATCTCATTCAATCTTATTGACTTTTCAAAAAGCAAATTGAAAACTGTTTGCTTCACAAGAACATCTAAAACAGCACAGCAAAGTTGCATTATAATTTATTTTATCGATTTTCCAAGTTTGTACTCGCGTGAACAATTATATTCAGATTTTCCAAGTTTGTACTCGCGTGAACAATAATATTCAGATTTTCCATGTTCTGCAAAGATTAGGCCAAGTACATCTAATACATCTCTTGTAGCATCATGCCTCCAGATCTCAGAAGGTTGGAGAAGAAGAACAAGTTCATTTCCCAGTTGCAACACATTCATGAGGATCTCCCAGTCTATAGAGATTTGGCTAACCCTCCACTAAGGCGCCTCAAGTCAAGAAGATACTTGAGACTTGATGAGCAGGAGGAAATAAGAAGTGCGAGGGAGTTATGGAGACTGAGATGGTTGCAGGGAGAGGTCAGGAACAAAGGCCTTGTGGATGACCCCAATGACATTGTCCCTGGCACCCAGCTGAGACGTAGAGAGTGGTGTGGCCTTAACCGGTTCAGGACGCAGGTGGGAAGGTGTGCTGAGCTGATGACAGCATGGGGATACACCTCTGATCCTCTGTGCCAATGTGGACAAATTCAATCAATGAATCACCTAATATCTGAGTGTCCACAACACTCCTATCATGGAGGGCTGACACAAGTTCATGTTGCTGGAGAAGAGGCATGTCGTTGGCTGCAGAACTTACTAGATTCTATTAGTATTTAACATATTAGGTGTAAAATTGTGTTTTTTCTAACTTTGGCCTATGAATGCACATGCATATATATCTAATGCAAAGATTTAAGATATCCATATCGCTACTGGTGATTAGTGTCGTAAACTTCTTAAACTATCTTGGAAATTCGAATAATCTCTATATTTTTCGAAATCTCTATAATACTACTTGTTGAATATGTTGGAAACTTTTAATACTTGTTGAATTTGACGATTGTTATTACATAAAATATTACAACTGAACATGTCCTGAATTTATAATATAATCTCAATAATTACCGAGTGAGATTTAATTCAAACAGTCAGCATCCCTTAATGCTTCCCATTCAACTGAAGCTGACACCTTTGAGTGAATCTTACTTTAATCACGTGTTAATGACAACCTTCTTTCTCACTCACTCACACTCTCTCTCTCTCACTCTCTCTCTCTCTCTCTCAATCTCTCTCTCTCTAGACCCAACAATAATATTCATCTACATAATCAGAACTTTGAGCCGAGCTTATAGTCAGAAACATGAACCAGCTTTATTACCAATTTTCTCTACCAACAATATCCAATTTCTGATTACAGTATAATGGAATTAAACTCCACTTTGCTCTGTGTGGCACTTATCAGGCTTTTGGTGTGGTACTTCATCTCACTTCATCTCCCTATTTTCAATGTTCTTATTTCTCTATCATAGAGCTAATTTCTACTTGGCTGATTATATCTTCATCTTTCTTCTTCAAATGCTTCCTCAGTCACTCAGCTAATTTTTTACTTGGTTAATTATCACATGTAACTCTGAGGGGTGGCAATAGTTAAAAAGTGGCATAGTTAATGTTCTTGTTAATTAAGAACTGTTGATAGAGTAATACCAGAGAACACTTCTTGATTGTTTTTTCTATTGCAATTCCAGTACAGTTTTATGCTTACCGAACGTTCTAGATGTCACATTAATTTTGTTTTCCATGCCTGAATAATTGAAATCTCCCAGTTATTCTAGTTAATCAACAATATAAGATGGGTTCTTTTTCAAATGAAGAATATTCAAGATTCATGATAGTACAAGTTGTTAAAAATCAAATTACAATAATGAAATCTGAATGTTGAATCTACTTTTGATGCTATTCATTTGTAACTAGCTGGCCCTGCCAAGTTCGTACTGCCAAATAGTTTAATGCATCTCATGACAAACTTTAGCTGGATGCACACCTGAGGAGGCGCAATGCGGCATTTTATTCATACAGATAATTTTCCAACTGCAAAGTATATAATTTACTGAGAATCAATTAATTCTGAACACCGAAAACAGCACAATTATTCGAAACGAAGCAATGTCTTTAGCGCATGTAAGTCTTTAACCTGAGGCCGCACTGCTGGATGGTTACACACAGAATAGTCAGTTTGTTTTTATTCGGGGCGTTTAGAATAAAACGTGCATGGGCGGTTATGGAGCAGCATACACTCTTGTCTACTATCTACCGACGGCTGTTGTATGACGCAATGATTATAACAGCTGATTTTTATTTCTGTGTGTGGCCAGCTCACAAATCTTCTCCCATAAGGATTACATGTAAACTTTCAAGGACCGTAGGGAAGAGTCCTGAAGTCGGATTATAAATTTGGTAGGCCATAAAACTGGAACATAACGAACACAACTAAAAAAAAAAATCGAATTCGGTGCAAAAGTTATTAAATGTCGAAATTTGTGGCTCGATTTTTATTTATATTATAGATTGTAGTCTGTAGTCATGTTTCTTCATATATGAACAGATCTTAAGAAAATATTCTAGTTTGGTTTTTTGAAATTCATATACGTTGTTTTTCAGCTAAATTGAGAAGTCCTTTTTGTAAACTTCAAAAGTGAAATTTGAATGTGAATTCAAGTGGAACCATTATGACTGTTGATTTTGTATACTGTTTATATCCCATTTCTATGTTACAGAACATTGATAAGGACGTCTTAGAATTGGAGAACCTGAAGCCAGTTAGCAGTAAGTGAAATATTCATAATATTATTCTCTTTTTGCCTAATATGAAAATTTAAATATATTTTGATCCCCTGAAATCAAGCTCATTTCAAACTTGATCATCATTAAAAGTTATGTATCATACTTATCAGGCCCAATTACAATACTTGTGCCAATTTATACTAAGGTTTATATTTACATGATAAATAAATAACATTTTATTGCCAGGGATCAATCAAGTTATAAGCAACGTCAATAGTCAATACATATCACAGAGTAGTCATAAAACATACAGTGAACAAAAAACATGCATTAAATTAATAGGATCCAAATTGATAAAAACAATATAAAAATTTGTAGTAGGCCTACCCTTTATTATTAAAAACTTGAACATATTTAAAGTTTTTACATTGTTTTTATTAATTTGTACAAAAGTAGCCCATATAAGTGAAGTGATTTTATAATAGGATCCAATATGTTTCGGAGTTCAATTTTGAGTAAATTCACTTGAGCAATTATATGGCCTTGGAATAAGCCAGTCATATGATTATCTCTTAAACTCATTCACATTTACATGCTTTTTTATTTCCGCTGGCAGGTGATTATAAAGTCTAAGCCCTAAAGTAAGATTCATACATGAAGTGAGTGATACATTCATACTACCACAGCTCATACCAAATTGACTATTCGACTCAATAGTATTGATAACTATTGAATGATTGTGAATTTATCACGAATGATTAAATTCATTTCATCATTTCCAGGTGGAAGCATGACTTTAGTGAAGAGCCATTCTTCTGTGATGAAGAGTGTCAATGGACAGAAAGAAATACAATCGGAGACTCAAGAAGAAGGTAATTGAACATTCATCTACCACCAAAAAATAAAATGATTAGATAAAAATGTTCCTGAATAACATAACATTATATATTCATGAAAGTTAATACCGAAGACGAAACCAGCATACCATAAATATAATATCTATGAATATCAATTTACATTATTCATTGTTAAATTGAAGGATATTTCCATTCTCATTTATTATAACATTCTACAGATGGAAATTACTGAGATATTGTAATTATTCAAATGCTAATGAATTAATTATTATTATTATCTAACGAAAATTCAAATTAAATGCTGTAATTCACCCCGAAGACTTCTGTTACTGCAAATATTGACAACAGGGTAAACAGCTAGATGGAAATTCGATGAGCGCTACTATTCAAAAATTATTTGAATTTCCATATAGCTGTTCACCCTGTTGTCAATATTTGCAGTAGCAGAAGTCTTCGGGGTGAATTACAGCATTTAATTTGAATTTTCGTTTAATAATAATAATTATATCATTACATTGGTACGGTACCTTCTACACAAATTACTATTGTAATATACAGTACTAAATCCAAGTTTAATACTTTAGTATAAGCATTATATTTATTAGCTACAATATATTATTGTCCATGATAAGTGAATAAAAGTTATAACAGTTGAGTTGAGTGTTGGAGAGGTAATAATATTAGAGTTATATCCCTAACTTAGGGTTAAAGCTAAAGTCTAGAACTTAGCCAAATCCCAAGCTCGGAAACCTACCCTTAGAGTTATTATTATAACTAGACTAGTTCTAGACTTTAAACAGCTGGAGTGAGAAAATTGGCTTTCCGAAACGGGGCGTAGTCGTAGTCATTGTCACAGTCACGTTTGAATTAAATTTCAAAAAACTAGAAAATTGAACACAAAATAAAATGAAGAGAAAGTAACTTAGTGTGGAGTTTCAGCTATTTTGAATTATTTAGAAATGTTTAATTTCGTCAAGGAAAAATGTTTCCTATTATAGAAATGAGAAAATGAAAACTGCGGCTACTGTTATAAAAACTGCGACTACGCCCCGTTTTGGAAAGCTAATTTTCTGACTCCAGCTGTTCAAAGTCTAGAACTTAGCTAAATCCCAAGCTCGGAAACCGGCACTAAGAGGTCCTAACTCCGTCTACTGAAGGATATTATTTTTATTTCAATTTTTTTATAACACTAGTAGGTCCACTTTCCACAAGAATTATAATAATTTTCAACTATAAATAAACTTGCATGTATGAAAATTAATACATTACAAGTAATGTAACAATACTAATACTAATACAAGTTTAACAATAGCATTCACATTCGAATTCCACAGTATCACCCCGTAATAATCTACATTCTTTTCATCTTCAGTTTTCCGCTCACGACCTCATTCTCCTTTTACACATCTTCCAATTTTCACATCCCCACCTTTCATCAAGAGAAGCGATCAAGCAAAGTGCGAAAAATTGCCAGCTCTTTGTAGTGATTCTGGGTCATGTGTGCGACTCCGACATTATTTCCCTCTTGGAAATTCTTTTCCTCTGTCTTTTTGGCATTTTCCACTCTCGGAAATTCTTTCTCTCTGTTATTTTCGTTCTCTCCTACACAAGAATCCATTTCCTCTGTCTTATTTTGTTCTTTTGAAGACTATTTTTCTCTCTCTCTCTATCTGTCTCGTAATTTCTCATTTTGAAAATTCGTTTTCTTTGTCTTTCTCGTGCTTCTCCCCTGAGAGATTCATTTTTCTCTTTCTTCTCGTATTTTCTCCTTTCCTGGTCTTCTTCTTCTTCTTCTCCTTCTTCTTCTTCTTCTTCTTCTTCTTTTTCTTCTTCTTCTCCTTCTTCTTCTTCTTCTTCTTCTTCTTCTTCTTCTTCTTCTTTTCTTCTTCTTCTTCTTCTTCTTTGGGGTGGAGAAGAAGGAGGGAAAAGCTAGTAAGGGAGCAATCTGCTCCATAGAATCTTTTTCCACTTCTTCACACTTTGAGAATCGCGTTACTGTACTGGAATGCCCTTTCCTTTTATCTGAGCTGCTTATGGCCGTTCTTATGAACAGTGGACAGTTCTCTGAGTTGACTTTGTTTCCAAGATAGACTTCTACCATGGAGGAAAGGATATCAATATAATATTTGATCTCTTCTGTCACTCATTATATGTTCGGTTTACTATTCATTGTCTTTTTATGATGGTGTATGTTGTACTTTAAAGCATAATTTTAATTTGGTTCAGCCTATTTCGTGTTGGAGTGAGCAAAGTTCAATGTAAAAATGTAAATGTGGTTTCTTGTTAATTTCTGATGTAAATTCCAATTTTGAAAAGATTCCCAAAATTCTAACGTATTAGAGTGACCCTTATAAGTTCAAAGTCAGTCAACAAATTGTATTTCGAATAGAATTGTGAATTCAATTTAGGATATTATTGTATAGCGTTATTTCATGAGTTATTCTGGTATTTTAAATCTGATTGCATGTATTTTATGAATGTGAAAGTAGGATTAAGAATTAAATATCATGGAGTAGAATAGAATATAATAAAAATAACCAATCAACCTACAAGGAAATTTATATCAGCCCACTTTGGAATACTATAGAAAATGACAACAATATTATTGCTTTATAATATTGTTAAGCAATAATAATAATTATTATTATTATTAGGCTATAGCTTAGGCTCTAGATTGATTAATATTATTTTTTATAGATTGGTTTTCGATAGTAGAAATATTTATTATTTATTATTATTATTGAGAAATCAAAACTCAAGTTAATTTTCCATCTAAGTAATTCATGTTAATCTTTTCAGAATATTGGAGAGATGGAGCTCAATGCACTTCTAACTTGAGAACTCTCAACAGTTTTTTTAAAGTAGATTATTAAAAAATAGTCCCATGGTACCCTTTCTTAAGAAACTTCCTCTTAAAAAAAATACGAGAAAAACTAATCTCGGATGTTTGATTCATTTCCATGTTTTTTATGAGTTCAAAGTAGGTTAATGGATTGAACATCCATCACTAGTTTTTTTTTAGTGCGGATGATGCCCACATGAGCGTTTTTGCTTGTGCGTGGGTAATGAGAAGTGCGAGGATCAATTATGAAATGATCAAACGTCCATGCCTATTCGATGGGATTCGAACCCGCGACCAGGTAGCACTGGCAGACTGATGGGTGCAACGCCGTAGTCGAATCGGCTATTCTGGCCATTGTTTTTGTATTTTTAGAAACAAATTTGGAAAAAGGGTACCTACTATAGAATTATTTCCCAACTAACAAATCAAGTAGTCCTAAAGAAATACGTTATCAGATTATGATAATATATCGTAGGCTACTCACTCACTCATAAAATGATTTTCTGATAAAGGTTAATTATGTTTTTATCATTGATGGATAAATATATAATGTGTCTTGTCATATTTGTAATATTGAACTCCAATATTGATTATCTGTTTTGAAAATTCATAAATTTATTTTTTAGTTGATAAGAATGGAAAACTTCTGGCCAGAATCCACCAGAAAATGGAGGAGAAGGATGACAAATCAGTAGCGAAACCTTTCACCCATGTTCGGACTGAGGTTGACATTCCCGACAAGAATATTCACAAAGTGTACGAGGAGGGACCCCGCATAAACAACAATAATAAGAGGAAGTCGCCATTTTCCCGAGCTGAATATGATGAGAACAATGTGAGTATCACTCCTGGTTGCACGTACGTCAGTTTAATTTAACCTTTATTTAATGACGAGGTAAATGTCACAAGAACCAATGAGAGAAGCGGATAAAGTCTGTTAGATTTGAGCCTTGAACATCTTAACAAGTGAAATAAAAACACACATATTTATCATCAAATTCTACAGCTTGGAAATGTGACTGTATGGTCACGAAACCATGATCCTGTACCAAATAAAACTGTAGAGTTTGATTATATATATGTGTTGTTTTTATTTCTTATGTTCTACAACATTTACAGTGACTCAGTCGAATTTCAACAAGTCATAAGTTTGGAAAATATTATGTCAAAAGTCAAAAAAAGTATGTCAATACTTTTCCCAAAATGACAAACCATAGACCCTAATAGCTTCAAGTGAGAATATAATACAACATAATCCAACTATGATGTTTTTCATAACAAATGAAGTTGATGTAAATTGATGGTTCAATAATATACCGTACTCTATCCGGATTCATATATAGCGTTGTTGTTGAGAATACCAATGAGATTCAACATTCATAATTTCAATGTCATAAATAGCCTACTAATAAGATCTCAAAGATCTCTGTTCTACATACTACCCTTCCTTTTCAACAAACTACCTGCAAACATAAGAGACTACTCAAAAATAGATGTAATGATCTATGTAATAAACAGTTCGCTCTCGATTTCAATTCAGTAAAATCAAATTGAGAGTTAAATACAGTTCAATTCAATTCAATTCAAATATTTTTATCCAACAAATGTACAGATACATTGAATAACGTCATACATAATAAAATAACAGAACACACAAAACAGTCAATAACAAATTCATCACAATCAAATATGTAAAAATTCTTCAAATGAATATAAGGACATTTAAGATATTTCTTCAGCTTGGCTCTAAAGATTGTCAACTCCTCTATGGATTTTAAATTTCGGGGCAGCATGTTAAAATATTCCTCTCCCATGTAAGCTGTGTTCATTTTGAAAAATTCTAAATTCAGTGATAATAGAACTCTGAAATAAATAATTAATATTACTTATTATCATTATTTGAATTATAATTCCTAATGAGCCTGCGTTCGATGAACTTTTTTTTTAATTATAGCCTATTTTGCTGGTTCCAAATTATTTTATCTGTTGTAAAGTCACTGCCGCCAGCCTGAACGACTAATAATTTAGTAATAATTCATATTGTATGAAATATTTCCTCTTTCTTTCCTTCCTTAACCCTTTTAGTTCTTGATTAACTCCTTATTTGTTTTAATTCTTATTATTATGTTTATTATAATTTCTCATTATGATTGTAATGCTTTTATTTCATTTCTTGTATATTATTAGTTGACAAGCTATTTTATTTTATTTATTCCTTATTTTAATTTAACGTTGTGGATAATTTTGTTTTGATCTGGCACCTGCTGAAAAACCCACGGGTTTAGCAGAACCCAACAATGTAAAAATGTTTTTCTAATAAAATTGAATGATAGATTGATTGATTGATATGTTGATGTTGTTCTCCGTGACGTAACACCCTTTAAAATATAAAAGTATAGTTCAGTAATTTTCATTTATCAATGATGATTTAATAAAGCATTATTGGGCTATTCAATTTGATTTTCAGCTTTAAATAAATAGAATAACATCGTTGTAGTCTAGAATACACTGCATTCCTAATTGAATATTCAATAGTCATTCAATTTTTAAGAAAAGTGAGGAAATCAACCAACAGGCTGATGAAGCCCCTCCTCAGGAGTAGAATGTATTCCTCATAAAAAAGTAATGTTTTTTAATTTTTTCATTTAGCGTATGGCAGATACACAACACATATAAAGCTTATGAGTCTCAAATGTCTACATATTATACACTATATATTTTCAATTCTTAGAGATGCTGTGTAGTTTTCGGTCAGGAGAACATACGTTTGTCTGACCGCCATCATTTGCTAGTCCATTTAGCTTTACCCAATGTGCACCATGGAGGCGAACTAGCGTTACACATTTAATTAAATTTAAGTAGTAACACAGTGTCTCGACTAGAATAAAGTCGATAATATTAGATATGTCATAGATGTTTTTGTGATGATAATTGTGTATTTTAAGATATGGCAGATGGAAATTACTGAGATATTGCATTTATTCAAATATGCTAATGAATTAATAATTATTATTAAAGGGAAATCCAAATTAAGCGAATAACCCCGAAGACTTCTGCAACTGCAAATATTGACAACAGGGTAATAAACAGCGAGATGGAAATTCGATGAGCGCTACTATATAAAAATTATTTGTCATTCTATTTGGGATTTTATTTTAGTAATTATTAAATTATTTGTCATTCTATTTGGGATTTTATTTTAGTAATTATCAAATTATTTGTCATTCTATTTGGGATTTTATTTTAGTAATTATTAAATTATTTGTCATTCTATTTGGGATTTTTTTTAGTAATTATTAAATTATTTGTCAACTCGGGAATCGAGTCCGGTACCCCCTAACTGCCGTTCAGGATAGCTCACCCTTACACCAAACTGACAATCTCTGGATGGCAACGCTCTTATATCTAGTACGGTACCCAATTATGAGTGAAAATAGTGAATAACTGTAAAGAAATTCAAGATTTATGTGTTCAATGTCATGGATAATGTTATAAGTTGATGTCATATTATGTTTTTAATGCTTGATAATTGTATTAATTTACAGGTAGAGCCTAGGAGATCAGGCTCCGGAGTGCAGTTTTCTCCCATGGATATGGCTGAGTATATTTCTGGGTTGGAGATGAGAAAGGAGTGACCATGGCTATTGAGGACTTCCTACAGGAAGGATACGTGAGTGCTATTTTTAAGTAATTAATAATTATGATTTTGAAGAGTATGTTATCAATATGACTATTAATTATTTTGAAATTTTCATTCTGTGGTACCTAGTGTTGATAATTCAATTAGTACTAATCACGATATTATTATTGCAATATTATTAGAATAATTTGTAAATTTGATTTGAAAGGATACAATGCTGCTTTCAAGTTGAATACAATTATTTGAAGTTGTGAACACTACCTCTTTTTTATTAGAGATCTAACTTTTTATTCAATCTTACTCTCAAATATATTGAACTTTTCTATTTTATCATTTATTATTTTACAAAGGCGACTTCCTAGAAGTATTTAAAGCCTAGATGATGATGATGATGGGATGAATGATTAATACAATGAAGATAATAGTACTGCTGATAGTATTGTTTTTTTGGAATTCTTGTCAACACAGTGCTTTCTTGTAAAAAACACATATTTTTCCTAAAATTCCTTTTCAAAATAATTCTATTAAGTTCATAAATAAGTCGGCATAAGTCTAATGATAAAAAATTCCCTGAATTGGAATACGGTGTACAAGATTAACATAAAGTTCCTTGATGTAGTTGAATCTTATTTCCATGACTCATTATTTAATGTAAAAGAAACATAATGTTATTTCATGGTGCTTGTTGGTTTATATTATACTTTTTAATCTGATAATCAATTTGATTTTTTTATTTTCAGATGACAAGAGAAGAAGCAATTAATTATTTGGAAGAAATCAAATTCATACTGAATTACCTGCAGTCTCATTATGCTGATCAAGTCCAGAAGGAAGGTGGCAGAACTGTAAGTTATTATTTATTGAATTATCAAGTCAAGTAGCCTACAAATAGAACAATAATTTTCGTCTTGGGTAATTGACATCGATACGGTTTTTCGATTTGAGTTTCTATGAAGGAAGAGAAAGTTTAGTAAACTACTTTGAAATCTGAGAATTATAATCGGATATAGGAAGAAAATCAATAAACAAGAAACCTTCTTGAATCAAGTGTGAGAAGTTGATTGTCAATGATTAGATTCAAGTAATATCACTTCATCTAAACTTATCAAATTAGTGATCTACTCTAAGATATCCATGAAATGACTGTCTCACAATCGTACGTGGTTTTCCTGTATTTCCTAGTAGGTAGTTCTGAACCTATAATGATGATCAAAAGTTTATTATTATACATGATAATAGATCTCAACATTTTTCACAATCATTCATTTGATAATCTGATTGAGAGTGAATGCTCAGTAAAATAAACCAATTATGATGTCCTAATCTATGTTTTATCATAAATTATTAAACGGTACTAGAACAATTCAAAGATTGATTTCCATTTAACAAAGACTTTATTTCTTTTTTCTTTAGTTATCAAAATTGAGTGACTGTCTCGTTCATAAATTATTATATAGATAATATTTATAGTGTTGAACTTCAACTAAAGCTGTTAAGCTATTGAAGTTCTTTTCTCTTTTTTCTATAATGATACTATTTTCCCTAATAATTACATTGTAAAAACATTGTTTGTAAAACATGTTGTGAATAAAATTTCAGTTTCATTCCAAGTTTATGTCCTCCATTATTAATACCTATGAAATAATAATATTGAATAGCCTATTCAATACTCTATTTCAAATTCAGTATTGTAATATAAAATTTAGTAAAATTATTGGAGACCTTATTTTCTTGACGAATTGATTTGATTGAATTTTTTTTACAGAATGAAAATTTTTACAATCCAAGACTTCAAATGCATGAAAATTACAATAAATGGGCAGAAGTTCCGTTAAAATTGAATTCGATTGTTCAAGACCACATCTGACGCAATTTTTCAAGCGAATTATTGATTTATTATGAATAATACAGATGCTCCTGTAACATTTTACACAATTGATGTAATTACTTCTTGAAATAAATTCCTTGTATCTCCTCCAACGAGACATTTTATTCAAGTATGATTAGCCTACCTATAAGATTGTATGAATGAATATAATCATTGATAAAAACTAATTTCATTTGTATTATTGAATTAATATAAATATGTTACATCCATATCTAATCGAAAAACTGTGTGTGTCGTCATTAACAATCAAAGATGGTTGAAATCTAATTGAATATGATGTGAACAGTGTATTTAAAATGTCTCCTCTCTGATAACCTACTTCTTATGGGACAGTGACAGTAAAATAAAACTCCGTCATTTTGTTGAGGTTGAAGCATCACGTTCCCATCCAACATTGTCAATCCCACTCTTATTTCTTCTTGTATTCATCAAAATTGAGACTTAATTGTACAAGATCACAACAGAATTCATTCGATGGTTATATTCTCGAAACAACAAAACTACTCTTCCCATGATCAATATGATCATGAATTCATTGTCAATAGGTTCATTGGTTCTCCATAAATCACACTCAGGGACCTTTTGGGGAGAGCGAAGCAGTCTTTCAACTATTGAAATATTATCTCAAATGTGTGGAAAAAACTTGAATGCTTTAAGCAGAGAGAATAATACTAAATTGACTAAACATATTTATATTCCATACAAACAACACCTTCCATGGCTACTTCATGTTTTAATAAGTTAAATGATTGTTTATTTGTACACTCATCACACTTACTGGAAAAAAGTGATCAGTTAATTCCCAAGTTTTGAATTTTTTTCTTGTGAATGTTTTTTTCTGGTGGAAATGAATTACCTGAATTGATCAATTACCTAATTCCCAAGTTTTCCATTTTTTTCTTGTGAATGTTTTTTCTGGTGGAAATAAATTAATTTATTCATAAATTCCCACTTGCTATTCTCTCGTGCTAAAACAACATCCTTCAGAAATCCATTTCACAATACTCGTACAGTACTTTTCAAATAACTTGATGTTGTTTTTATATCAATAAGCCTCAGAAACAATCCCACCAGCTGAGAAAGAAAGAATCTTGACCTGTTGGAGACAGCGAAGCAGACTTTTAGTTTCTATCAGACATACTTATTTAGTATAAATATGTACCCTTTACTGCTTACAACAAAATCAATTTTTTAATACTGTACATTTCAACTGCTCCTCCCAATAATTCAATGCTGTTTTTTATCAATTAGCCTCAGGAACAGTCGCATCAGTTGAGGAAGAACCTAGACCTGTTGGAGAGAGCTAAGCAGGCGCGCAGTGAGGCATCCGAACTGATGGAAGTTCGCCAACAGCTCAGGGACCAGATGACCAAGAAGAACATCGAGTCCATGGAGAGTGACCCGCTTTTGCGTGAGTTCCGAACCATTTTTTCTAGAAATTTGGAAAAACCAACAATGTTACTATAGAAAGTGACCGCTTCATTTAATGTGGGTATCGGACTTCAACTTTTTATTAGTAGCTTCAAAATTATAAAATTGATACGGTAGCCTATAAAATAATGATAATTAGGTCTATAAATTCATCAATATTCTAATGAAAATACAATACTTTTGAATATTATGCTATGATAATCGTACTTTATTCATATTTATTTATTTCTAGTTTATAAATATTTTGGACTCAAAATTGGACAAAAATCATGAAGTATAAATATAACCTATTTTTGGACAATTTCTATCTAAATTTGGGAGAGAAACAGTTTTGGGCTTTGAGCCTGTTGTTCCTTTCCCAATCATTCATAGTTGAGAATTATATTGTATCTATCAATGTATAAAATGAATAGATGAATAAATTTATACATTGATACATAGGTTACAATACAATATAATTCTCAACTATGAATGATTGGGAAAGGAACAACAGGCTTGAAGCCTAAAACTGTTCTATGGGAATATCATGGGAGCTACTATTCAATATTCATGAGAATAAAAGTTTCTTAAAAAATAAATGAATATAAAACTGGAAGAGAATATCATGAATAATTCAATAACCTAATAGTGTAAAATTGAACATTCTCCATCACACAGCTAATAATACAGCTTCATTGAGCTCTGAAAGATTTTGTGAATCTAATATATCTGATTATAAGTGAAATTATTGCCCTAGGGTGAAGAAACTTCAGTTTAATTAGAATGGAGGTTCATGAATTTTATTGTTAATATTTGTAATTTTATCTCAATCACTGTCAATTCACAGATATGGTGTATGTTAATTGACATTTAAAAATGTTAATGAAATATCTGGAAGACTCATTACAGCCTTCACACTCACCTCAAATATCAATAATAATACGATAAACCTATAGTTTTCAATTGGGATAACATGAGATTTATTTCAAGAATAATTTTTTTCTGCAACCTCTACCTGCAGATTTATGTAGACATTTTTTGTGAACTTGGAATTTTCACTATTCTTCTGCACGAATCTTTAGATATCCTTACCAATAATACACAATGATGTTGGATTACTGAATTTGGGATACAACTCTCATAGGCCTAATTCAAATTTTTGAAAACTTACAATAATTCAACAAAAATATTAACTCGTTTTGAACTATTTTTGACGATAGTACATTCTAAAATAGTTCAAAACGGATTATTAACTTGCAGTTCGTCATGGATATTGAAATAGATAAGTAAAAATATCAGAAAGAAAAATTGAGGAAGATTTATTCTGGGACTGGGTAGCTGCATATCACGATATCACCAGTGAGCAAAGGATCACAATACTTTACAATGTATTATGATTTTAAGACTTTATTGATGAAATTTTATTTTGAATTGATTTTTTTTCAGAATCGAAACAAAGACTCCTTCAATCACAGGGTCTTGTAGATGATGACTATGAAGATCTGCTGGAAAGACTGAAGGTTGCTGACTTCCTCTACACTGAGTACTCGCTTGAGGAAATCATCTATCAGCTCGCCAAAGTCATGTTCTCCCAGTCTTTGACACGAGGTTTGAATCTATATTCTTCATTTAATGTTCTATTTATTTTGGTTCAAATTCTCTAAATAAATTTGAAACCCACCGTTGATTGTCAGTTGTTTTAGTGGAGAAAAAAGTTGAGTAAGAATGGATACCTAGCAATTAGAATAACATGATACATGAATAAGCGTATGAGGTTATATCAGAGACAAGAAATATAGCTTATCCTTATTAATTAATAGTTTTTCACACACTTAACTTACACAGTTCTTCCACAGTCTAATTACACTGTTATTTCACATTTTATTTACACTGTTCTTTCACACTTAAATTGAATTTTCCACTCACACTTCATTCACACTGTTCTTCCACACTTCACGTGAACCGTTGTATTGTAGAATTGAAGTTTTTTCTTCTTATCGCTCATGCTTATCCTTTATCTATGGTTATAAGTAATATCGTTGAGTTATTTATATAAAGCTCTCATCGCAATTATATGGAATTTCTCCACATTTTAAAAAAATAATTCTCCATAAAAATATGTTTTTCAAATAAGTAAATGAACTAATAATCATATTATTAAACGAAAATCCAAATTAAATGCTGTAATTCACCCGCAGACTTCTGCTACTGCAAATATTGACAACAGGGTAGACAGCTAGATGAAAATTCGATGAGCGCTACTATTCAAAAATTATTTGTCAGCCCGAGAATCGAACCCAGTACTTCCTAATTGCCGGTCAGGAATGCGTACCCTTACACCCAATTGGAATATCTCAGTAATTTCCATCCATAAGTATATGACTCGAATCAACTTTATATAAAAATTCATTACAATAAACTTAGTGGAATTTAATTATACTGATTCTATTCTATTGAAACGGTGGGGAACATTGATATAATAGTTAATTCTAGTCAATTTCTCTCATTCTAGTGAATTTAAAAAACTCTTCAGTCTGGTAGAGAAATAATAACGATTTAAAATTATTTTGTCTACAGGAAGCTCTGAAGCGCAAGAAGCATTAGAGAAATTCACCAGGTTCCTGGAAGCTGAAGCTGAAGAAGGAAGGATCTCTCGAAGTCTCGAGAAGAAAGTTCTTGGTGAGAGCCAGAATAATAATATTATA
The DNA here is from genome assembly GCF_014356525.2 of Nilaparvata lugens. NCBI lineage: Eukaryota > Metazoa > Arthropoda > Insecta > Hemiptera > Delphacidae > Nilaparvata > Nilaparvata lugens. The sequence continues at coordinate 38,318,876 of NC_052511.1, read as the reverse complement.
TATTCTGAAAAAAGTGAACTTGATAGAATACTGAACACTAAGTTACATCCTGATTGATAAAAAAAGTAGAATATTGAACACTCACATCCTATTTGATAAAAAAGTGAAAAATAAAACTACTAGGCTGCAAGTAGTTCCATCACTATACAGGGTGTTTACGAACTCCTTACCAATAGTCTAGGGCATTGTCCCTGGATAAAAACTATAATTATCTAAATATCATATTTAAATTGTCCGGAAGTCTTCAGTTACTCACACAGCAGCCATTTTGCTTTTTTCACTTATTATTTTTTTTCTAAATGATGGTTGAACATACCAGATTGAAACTGTGCATAATCATTTATAACAACTAGACAAAGCTACAAAAAAATTATAATAATTTTTCAAATTCATAAAACAAAATGGCGGCCATTTAAAATTTTGTTTCTCAAATAACTCAGGAACGGATGGGTTTACAAAAACTTTACAAGAATAACTTTTTTTAGTAAATTCAATTACCTATCGATAAGTTTCTGACTTTCTAAGATTGGACCAATATCAACTGAGATATGGCAGCTTTAGTGGTTGGTGACCCACCTTTAGAGGTTATGTAACGTTATTTAATTGTTTGAAATGACCGAAAATCGCTTTCTATTAACAAGCAATACAAATAAATATTGTTGCATCATTGAGGCGACTCTATTAGCATGCCATGGTTTGCACTGCAACAAACTTTCAGTGGTCACCTATCACTAAGGCGGCCACATCTCAGTTTATATTGGTCCAATCTTAGAAAGTCAGGTACTAATCGATAGGTAATTGAATTTACTAAAAAAAGTTATTCTTGTAAAGTTTCTGTAAAACCATCCGTTCCTCAGCTATTTGAGAAGAAAATTTAGAATCGCTGCCATTTTGTTTTATGAATTTGAAAAATTATCATAATTTTTTGTATCTTTGTCTAGTTGTTATAAATGATTGTGCACAGTTTAAATCTGGTATGTTCAACCATCATTAAGAAAAACAAATAATAAGTGAAAAAAGCAAAATGGCCGCTGTGTGAGTAACTGAAGACTTCCGGACAATTTAAATATGATATTTAGATATGATTTTTACTCAGGAACAATGCCCTACAGTATATTGGTAGGGAGTTCGTAAACATTCTGTATAAGGTTGTATAAGGTTGCTGAAGTAAATTCGTATAATCTATATTTTATCAACTATAATGGATTATCGTTGGATCCGAATATTTACTTGTTATTAAAGCAGTTGGATTGGAGTATGTTTCCTAAGTAGCTTCTTCAATAACTCCCACAAACAAATAATATAAAATAAATAAAACTATGAAACTAGGCTTGAATACTATTCGGTAGCCTCCTATTCATGATTTGGAATATATTGGCTAGTTAGGAATTCATGATTGAAAGATAGAAATCAGTGACTTTATGAAAAAGAGTCACTGATCTATACTATCTAAACCAGTAAATTCATACTGGTAGCATAATGAGAAAAATATTTCAAGGCTAATTTTTATTCTTTATAGGTAGTAGTTAACTTGTCCTGGAAAAGTTGACATCAATTTTTTTCAATGATTTTCCATACTATGATCATAGAGGGAAGATATATTATTCGTTCATGCTTTGATACTCAAAACTCTTTATAATACATCTTGAATAATTTCATTGGGAAGCTTATTGGCTTTATTAAAATTCAAGAAATTTTCTTATTCATGTGTAATAAAAGTTTCTATATTCATGAAAACATGAATAATTTGATATTTATTTCAATTCGACGATTCATATTAAAAACTGGTTCATATAACATATGTGATGATTGTGTATTGGAGTATTTTCCCTCTATGGTCATCATTATCCAACCACTTATTTCTCTCATCGTCATTGAACGGTACTTCTTTTCCCCAATGAATGAATTATAAATATCATGTCATGAATTAATATTCCAAGTTTAGACCTTCCAATTGCCATTTTTACTGAAAGGCTATACCATCAGTATTATCAATATTGTAATATTTTAGATCTCATTTTTTTCAATGTTCGATTCTAGATGTGCTAATTGCCAGCTTGACAGACACCCTGACCGAACACCCTGAGCTGGTGGCAGTTGCTAGGGAGAGTCTGGCCATGGGATCCGGGAATGCGGTCAGCGACAATATGCTGCAGCAGCTATTATGAGCAGGGCGGGAGAGCCTGACAAGAATGGTGGGTGTAGCCAAATTTGGGGTAGTTTTTGAAATTTGAATGCGGGTAGTGCAATGTGAAGTAGGTGTCACATTATTATCGTCAAATAATACACTTATATTCAATATTAAATAATAGTTTTAAAAATTTTATTGCTATCAGTGTGGTACTACAATCATTTAAACGGTTTAATAGTTATTGTTCTCCACTGAATAATATACTTACATCTTCCTGCATCTGGTTTATCTAAAGAAATGGGAATTAATGAGAATTTATTAATGAATTTATAGTATTACTTCTGCTGTTGGAAATGCGTGGAGGCTGTCCTACAAGGCCGCTTAACCAATGTTTGGGGAACGTGGTTTACATTTTTGTAACTAACTATCATAAGGTTGAAACGTTAAATTGTTGAAGGTTACATAAATGTTGTGAAAATGGAGGATGTTCAATGTCCAACTGTGCTGTCGAACATGCCTCTTATAGAATAGACTTTATGAATGGAAAATAATGAGATATTATAAGCTAAATTTTTGAGTGGGATTGGTGGAATCCTCTCAAATATATGGGCCCTTAATAAATAATGGGATATTGTAGGCTACATTATATCTGTGGGATTGGTGAAATCCTCTCAAATATTTGCCCTTAATAAAATTTTGCTGATTATTATAGGGAGTTGTATTAGAAGTGATTAATAATAATAAGAGTATTTGTATTATTTAACGGTTTATAATTTAACGGTATCTTTACTCTATGGCTGTATTAAGTTGGTTCGAACTATCTCATTTCAATTATGTTGACTTTGTTGGGATTTATAGTATTATTGTTTATTAAATCACAAGCTCCATAATATGATAAGAAAAAACAATTCTAGCTCAAGTCTTAGAAAAATATACCAACATGATGTAGAAGATAATTCATGAATTCATTGTTGGTAATCCATCTTGTTTCCACTATTATTATTACAATAATTGTATTCTATATAACTTCAAAGTGAAAAATTGAAAATATATAAATAGTAAAGTCAAATAGAAAATAAAAACTGACTTCAGTTTCTGTTTGGCTTGAAAATGTGCAACACCAGCACGAAACGGTCGTCGCCACACCAAAGAATGTGAGTGTTTTTTCACTTCAAAGTTATATAAAATACAATAGTAATAATTCATGAATTTGATAATAAGTCAACTCATTATTTTTCAATAGAATTGATTAATACAGATTGCATTCACTACCGGTATGTTTGAATTGTATTGTTTTTTTTTGTAAAGACATTATTGAGTCTATTCCCCTTGTTAAATAAATAAGATAAAATTATCTTATCAATATGATCATTTTAAAGATCGATGAGAATCTGGAGAATATCAAACACTATTCTATTAAACACCAAACAAGCTTTCATATTCTAAACAATTATTGATGTGCGTGAAATAGTTCACTGAATGATGTCATGATTGTTGACTTGTAACGTTTTCCAAACCTTGTTTAACATGGTTAAACTTTTATCTACATTTTTATCTAGGCTACCAATGTTATTACATAAGTGTCATTTGCATTGTGAATAAATAATTATCGAATTCTAATTGAATTTCCGTGGCAGATTACTTTTCAGAAGCTGCCGAGAAAGCACGTTTGGCCATGGCATCTGGTTCCAACCCCAACAACATCAGGAAGAACAACATGAACAACCTTTTTATGATGAAGGATGTAAACCACAACGCTGACCAGCCTACTGTTATGATGAAGAAAAGTTCACCTCCCCAACCAGCCAATGGGAAGGCATCTGCAGCCAAAACTCGCTAAATAATAACAAAAGGTTATAAAACAAACAAACAAAAAAAACTAAAATTTGTGTACAAAATCCCTATTAGAACACCCTCCCCCAACAATATACAATCGTCATACCTTATAATTTTTCATACATATGATAATTATTTGTAGAATATTTTCCAAGTATTATTTTTCTATACTCGGCAATCTCACATAGATGATAATATTAATGTAACCTGAAACTATAGAGTGCTGTCCTGAAATATAATAGTTACCAATGAATGGAAACTTGTTACCGAAATGATATTCCTAAAAATATTCATGTTGATGTTAGATAAATATCAAACCAACACTACTGACTTTAACTAGGTTTTCTACCAGCTTTCATGCTTTAAAAACTTCTCAGATTCATTGATAGTAGATTATCATTGGTGGGTCTCCTTAAATATTATAATATTCATGTCTATGAATTTCTGACATGAATAGAGCCCCCCATTATTGTAGCTTAGCGATTATTATATTGATCATAATATATTTATTGTATATCTATCATCCCATGTATGTGATATCATACAGTCTTGTAGATGTTGCATTAACGGTATACTTACATGGTGTTTTTGTATGTTGACGTACATTGATATAACATTTTGAGAACTAAAGGACTGAATGATAAAAAATATGTCCCTGGGAAAAGATTGAGTACCTGTCTCCACGTTTCCAAGATTTTCTGAGTTGGTTTAAAATAGATATTTGTTTAGAATGGGATGTTGGTTCAGTTTGACTCTGATTTCTGTACATCAAATTAATGAGGAACAGTAAGTTGAGGTTTAAGCTGAAATTCTTGGACATACTCTGAGCTTATACTGACAGGGATGAATTGGCTTTCAAAATTACAACTAAGAGTGGATGAAACCATGTTTCACATGAAAAGAAGTGATAAATACAATAATATTATATGGAATTTTCCAATTCAAAATTGTAATCAAATTATATTTTCTTGCTCGCATGATGATAATATTATTATATTGTTGGCTTCAGCTTCAATTTTTAATAACTTTCTCTTAAGAATTCGAGAAATTTGCATACTTATAGGCCATATTATATAGAACCGTTTTAATTGGAATCGTTTTGGGCTTTTTAGCCTGTGGTACTTTTCTGTAAGTTGTGTAATTCTGAATTATTAAATAAATAAATATATAGTATTTGAATACTGAATGAAAATTCGAGAGTGGGTAACAAAAATAAATGACTTGGATCCAGGGTAAAATACTCTTCAAATAAAAATTCAATCAACATCATGATCAAGACGTCAAGCATAACATTCTCAAAAATTAAGATTGATAAACCTCAAATCAATTTTTGTAGCCTACTAATAGGAAGAGTGTAATGCTTTGTGAGGAGCTTTGAATAATAAAATTTATTATAAAAAATATAGACGTTGAATTATATAAGTTTTAAATTAATACTAAGGGGATAATACATGGATAATGGATATGCATTTTCAATTGATGATCGGTTAACTAGATTGATATAATACATATCAGAAACAATAGATGATAATATTCACACTACTGAACCAAAGAAAAGATTGACAAAACTGAAAATTACAGGAATAATCTGTTCCTTATAAATAGCATCATGTGGTCCAATGTTATAATAATAGGGAACAATAGATAAAGTTGTATCATAATTTTTTTTTGAAATTTGAAAATTTACCTCCTTAGTAGTCTGAGCTGAAGTCATATATCATGTGGATGTCAGGAATTTATGTTGGGTTGTATAAATGTAATATCGAAAAATTGATAGTTTGAAGTTGAGATAAATAAATTATTAAGGAATCGCTTCAATGATCTATATTGGAAGTTTAGATATTTTCAACTCCAAGAAGCCAAAACTACTTTTGTCATGAGCTTTATCATAAAATAGAAATCCCTCAACATAATAAAACTTAGTCTGTTCCCATCACTAGGTTAAATAATGAGAAGAGTTGAGATATTATTGCAACTCATAAATTCAAAGAGTGTTGATTCATTATTAGAGCTTTCAAAAATATAGCAAATTCATTGAATCAATTTCAGATTGCTAGATGTTTGTATGATAATTTTTAAATAATATTCTATCATGGAAGCAATGCATATTTAATATCCTGAATGGATAAGCTTCTGATACTGATAGATTAGATTACTTCATTTGAAATCCATGAACATCTCTTTTGCTTGATAAAACAGCACATAATTGAGCTAACAAATGCAACTTTATCCATTAATTTTATCTAGTTGAAGAATGATTAAGAAATTCCAATTCTATGAACTGTTGTTATAGAGTAAATATTGATAACTGTTAAGATACATCTGGTCTGAAGTACAAAGTATTGAGCTGTGTTTTAACTGAAGTTAAAAATATAGAGAATTTATTATTTGTTGAATGTACAGTGAGAATCAAATATGGTTGAGAGAGTCTTCATATTATTGATTCACAATAATGAAATATTCTTGTAGATTGTTATGTTGATGTTGAAACTTTCAAAATATTATAATATATTGTGAAAATTGATTTTTCCAAAGCTTGAATGGATTGAAGATGAACCCTGAAAGTTCATCCACGGCATACTGTTTAGTTTACTGTCAAACATATCAGCAGTAACACATGTATGTAGTGGTGGAGAGTCATGTAAATAGAAAGATTGAGAATAAAAATTATTATGTATTTTATGTGTATGTGTATTTATTACGCGAAGTTGCCTCAATCTTCTTTTTCAGTTTTTGTTGGTACATC